>NC_056726.1:515684330-515984330 GCF_019279795.1 Protopterus annectens | reverse complement strand
AAATTTAAAAAATCTATAGTTTAAGTGATCAGAAATTGAACTAATTCATCATATTCTCCAGACTATACAAGAAACACGTCAACCACAAAGCGTTTATAGAATCTAATCTTATAGAATCTAATCTTAGAAGAAAAAGTATCAGGACCATTAGATATAAATTTTTATTCCCATTCACTAAGGGTCAAGTTAGCATACGTGTTAGCGATGGACGTTCCCATTGTTACTCCAGCTTTTTGATGGAATAATTATTCATTAAAAATAAAAATGTTATCATCTAGCACAGGGTCAAGCAGCTCACATAGAGTTTCAATCTCCCTTCCCTTATAGTGACCATGTTGACACAGAATATCCCTTGTTAGATTAAGACCATACTGATTTGGGATGACAAATAGAGATTTGATATCCAGTGTAACAAAAAAGAAAGAATTGTATGTACCATTCCGAAGGTTTAGTCAAAAAAATCACCAGTGTCCTTAATGAAACTCTCTACATACACCAAGTATTTACTCAAGGTACTTTGTAGATAGAGGGAGATGGGCTCCGATGTCCTTCAAGGATGCATCTGCAGTCCTAACATATGGGTTGTACTGCCTCAGGCAGCCCTTCGGTCGGCCGGATTCCAAAGTCTGGGTCTGGCCTTGGCTGATGTCGCACTTCACCTGACGTCATAGCTGCTGTGGTATAAAGGCATCAGCCGACGCCATTTTCCTCAGTCTTTCTTGCCGCGCGGTGCCCGAAGCAGAAGCTGTTCGCAAGTGCCGGTCGGTCAGATCCAGAGATTTCTACTACCGAAGACTTCTAAAAAGCTAAGTACCCCGTTGGGGACTCTTTCTTGCCTCAGCCGATGTCAGACAAAGTAAATAATTGTTTAACTTGTGGGAAACAAATACCTCATAAGGATTTCCACTCTTACTGCCTTCCTTGTTTAGGCCCGGACCACGACGTTTCAGCTTGTTTAGCCTGTGCTTCTTTCAACCGACGGACACTTAGACGTCGGTCGGAGTTTGCAGATGAGTTTTTTGGTCCCGCTTTTGCTTACAAAATGCCGTCGGAGACTCCGACAGCACAATTAGCTAAAAAGCGCAAGGAAAAGGACCGACACTCGCGGTCCGCGGTTTCGGCTGAAACCACGGTTAGGCCAACCGTGAGTGTCTCGGTTTCGGCCGAAACCGAGTCCTCGGTTCTTCCTTCGGCCGAAAACAGGCCTCCGGTAGCCGAGGCTTCACAAAGCATGGTTGAATCGGCTACAGAAATTGCGCCTACAGAAGCAAGCACCCAGGATTTGTCAGATACTATTCCTTTAGACATATCTACCCCTGCACGTGGGGCTGCTAGATCCCCTGCATCTATGTCTATCAAGGCTTTTGCCAGGGCTAAAGCAGCTAAATCTTCTAAGGCCTTACCTGCTAAAATTCCCTCACACAGGCCTACCTCTAGTTCTCAAATGCTCAGCCTGGCTGAGGATCTCATTTCTCTGATCAGGGGATCCCAACCTCACACACAGGGCCTCTCAACCCCCTCCAGAGAAGAGGCCTAGGACTGAACCCACGGAACCTGTTTCCACAGACTATTCCTCGGATGACTCAGATATCTCAGACCCTCAGGAAGGCCCATATTCTCCTTATGAGGATTCTGATGCAGAAGACTCCATTCCTTCTGCCTCTCCTCCTGAAGAATTTTCTTTTGGGGAAACCTTACATGCTATGAGGGAACACTTTCAATGGCAGGGCCAGGATTTTTCAGATTCAAGGACAAGGCTAAGGACTTTCTTACACTTACCACAGCATAGGCCTTTAGCCATTCCTCCAGTACTAACAGTTGATGATGCATGCAATGATGCCTGTACTGCCCCTGATTCTCTTCCTCCGGCCCCTGCCAAGCCTGACGGATATTACAGGATCCCGGACACACACTACCATTTGTATAAGGCTCCTGTGGCAGATCCTGAAACCATTTCACAGGGCCCTAAAGCTGTGACAGCTGCCTCTGCCAAAAATCCTCTCCCCTCTGAAAGGGAATCTAGAGCATTAGAGAGATGGGGTAAAAAGGTTTATACTTCTGCTACTCTTTCGGCCAGGGCCTTAAACTGTCAATTTCACATGATTCAGTACCAGGAATTTTTGTTAGACCAGCTAAATAAAAAACTGTCCTCTCCTGAACCTATAGACCGCAAGTCCCTTCAGGATTTGGTACATAATTCTCAGCAGGTCAGTAACCATTTCTTAAAATGTGGCTATGATGCACTGGAGGCTTCCTTTAGATCAGCTATGACTGGAACAGTGATTCGAAGGCATGCCTGGTTAAAGGAACAATCCTTACCAGACCATGTTAAGTCAAAACTCCTAGATGCTCCTATGGAGAAACAAAGTTTGTTTGGCTCCCCTGCACAGGAGGTTCTAAAGAAGGTGGAGGAAAAAGCAAAATCTGTCCAAACAGTCAAGGATTTCTTACAGGTCCAACCTCCGAGGTTTAGCAGAAATTGGCCTTCGAAGAATTGGTCCTTTCCAGACACCTCCAGAGCACAGAGAGGCAGAAATAGATGCCCAAGAGGCAGAGGTCAATCCAGGGTTGCCTACAGGGGACGTCAGTGGCAACCTACCAACCAGAGAAGTACTGCCACAGATTCAACTACAACCACTTCCACTGGACAGACACAATGACTTGGCTCTGATTCCGCCTACCAGGGAACAACTGGAAGCACCCTTGGGCGGAAAACTAGCTTTATTTTCCCACAACTGGCATTACATTACAGGAGACAAATGGACTTTACAAACAATAGACAAAGGCTACAGGTTTCACTTCCACACTCTACCAAAAAAGAGAGGAATGCCAAACCTACCACCAAGCCAAAAAACAGACGCTCTAAGACAAATCAACAACTTAATAAGGATGAGAGCTATAGAAAAGGTACCGCCTATGGAACAAGGCCAAGGATTTTACTCCAGGCTTTTCCTTGTACCAAGAAAAGAAAATCAATGGAGACCTATTCTCGACTTGTCCGCTCTGAACACATACCTCATTGTTCCAAAATTCAAAATGCTGACCATCAGCAACTCCTTCCCATGCTGGGCAAGGAGTCTTGGCTGGTGACTCTAGATCTCAAGGAGGCATACCTGCGTGTCCCTATCCGACCAGATTGCAGAAGACACCTCAGATTTCTTGCAGGATCAGAGCATTATCAATTCTCAGCATTGCCCTTTGGCTTATCTACTGCGCCCAGAGTATTCACGAAATGCCTGGCATCAGTAATTGCTCATTGCAGGCTTCAGGGAATTCAAATTTACCCATACCTGGACGACTGCCTAATACAAGCGGACAACAAGGCAAAATTAACAAAAGATTTGGAAAAGGTCATACAACTGTTGCAAGCCTTGGGATACACAGTCAACATGCAAAAATCAAGACTAGTACCATCCCAAAGGATAACATTCTTGGGGGCAAAACTGGATACATCAACTCAGATGGCTTTTCTCACAGAAGAAAAACAAAAGCAACTACCAGTATATTTCATGACATTAACAACACAAACTCAGCTTACTGCAAGGAAAGTCCTGCAAGCCCTGGGTTACATGGCATCCTGCATAATATTGATTCCGCATGCCAGGCTGCATATGAGAAAGTTGCAATGGTACCTAAGGAATGTATGGTCTCAACACAAGCACAGTCTAGAAGCCCAGATTCCAATAATTCCATGTCTGAAGCAAGAATTCCAGTGGTGGGCTCAGGCCTGTCAGTTGAACAGAGGACTGCCTTTCCACAAACCTCATCCAATCCAGACCATCACCACGGACGCCTCAGACCTAGGCTGGGGGGCACACATGCTGGACAAGTGCATACAAGGCCTATGGACCCAAGACCAGCTGAATCTACACATAAATCTAAAGGAGATGCTGGCAGTGAAACATGCAATCCAGGCATTCCGACCATTCCTTCAACAAGGTCACCTGCTGATAAGGACGGACAATACCACAGTCATGTGGTACATCAACAAACAGGGAGGTACACACTCGTATCCTCTATGCCGGATGGCAATGGACCTGTGGAATGTGGCCCTGAATCTCAACATTCAACTTCAGGCCAGATTTGTACCAGGAAAAGAAAATTCACTAGCAGACACCTTAAGCAGAACTACCACGGATGCTCACGAATGGATGCTGCATCCAGATATCTTCAAAACTATAACAAAGAAATGGGGACTACCAGAGATAGACCTATTCGCCTCCCCACACAACCACCAATTGAAGAAATTCTGCACAAGAGCATACCACCCACTTGCTTGGAGGGTGGACTCCCTTTCCTTCAGCTGGAAAAACCTGACAGCATATGCATTCCCACCTCTTCCTTTGATGTACAAAGTCCTACTGAAGATCAAAGAGGATCAGCCAAGGGTAATCCTGATAGCTCCAGACTGGCCGAGGCAACATTGGTACCCGCTACTGAGAAGCACGTCTCGGACACACGCATGGCCTCTACCTCTATGTCCCTTACTTCTAACACAGAACAACTACAAGATCCTACATCCAAACTTGAAAACACTGCAGCTAGCTGCTTGGAATATTGCATAAAACAAAATAACCCAGATTTATCTCAGAGGGTTAAGGACATTATCCTGGAGGCTCGCAGACCCTCCACAAGGAAAACTTATTCAGCCAAATGGAAAAGATACCTCATTTGGAGTGCAGCAAAGGGAGAAAATGTCTCATTGGCAAACATAGCACACATCCTGGAATACTTAGCAGAACTGTTCCACAATGGCCTGTCCTACTCCTCCATTAAGATTCATGCATCAGCAATCTCAGCAGAATACAACATGGATCCTCCTGTCTTCTCTCATCCTCTACTCAGACAGTTCTTGAGAGGAAACAAAAACGTAAAGCCTCCAAGGAAACCACCTTTACCTACATGGGATCTCAACTTTGTGCTGGAAAAGTTAACACTTCCCCCTTTTGAACCAGCAGCAACAGCAGATTTACAGTTCTTGTCTTGGAAAACTGCTTTCCTGCTAGCAATCACTTCAGCAAGAAGGGTATCTGAATTACAGGCGTTAATGGCAGTACAGCCCTTCCTTATCTTCCATCAGGATAGAGTGTCTCTGAGAACCAACCCTACCTTTATGCCAAAAGTGGTCTCCAGAGTATCATTGAACCAAGCGATTCATTTACCTACATTCTTCCCCAACCCACAGAACAGGGGGGAAAGACTGCTACATACCTTGGATGTGCACAGGCAATTACGCTACTATCTGGACAGAACTAAGACCAACAGAAAAACTGACCAACTTCTAGTAGCATATGCAACAGGAATGCAAGGAAAAGCAATTTCAAAACAGACAATCTCAAAATGGATAGGAAATTGCATACGATTTTGCTACTCCTTTCATGGAAAGACAACTCCTGAAAATATCAGACCTCATTCCACAAGAGCTACAGCCACCACTACAGCTTTCCTACGAGGAGTGGCTACCAAAGACATTTTAGAAGCTGCTACTTGGAGCTCCGTGCATACATTTGCCAAGCATTATAACCTTCCTTTATACTCCAGATCCCGAGCAGGTTTTGCAACTGCTGTGTTGCAAGGGATCTTGACTACACCATCTTTATCTTAGTGCCTCCTCCCCCAGTTTGGCTATGGTATTCTACCCATATGTTAGGACTGCAGATGCATCCTTGAAGGACATAGTACAGTTTTGTACCTACCATAAATGTAGATGTCCGATAGGTATGCATCTGCAGTCAGGATTACCCACCCTCCTTCCCCTCTGTGGTATTCCTAGTGTACCTACCCCTCTTTTAGCTAGCTGGGGGAAATTATTATGGTGTATTTGTTTTTGTATATATATATATATATATATATATATATATATATATATATATATATATATACAATTTTTGCTCTCTACTGTTTGGAATTATTTGCATTTATCCAAATTTAGCCTTCCTAGAGGGCACCTGGCATCTGGGGCAAGAAACACTGAGGAAAATGGCGTCGGCTGATGCCTTTATACCACAGCAGCTATGACGTCAGGTGAAGTGCGACATCAGCCGAGGCCAGACCCAGACTTTGGAATCCGGCCGACCGAAGGTCTGCCTGAGGCAGGACAACCCATATGTTAGGACTGCAGATGCATACCTATCGGACATCTACATTTATGGTAGGTACAAAACTGTACTTCTTTTGTCATCTGTACACATTACATGGAAACACATTTAGCAGACATATTGAACCACTGTCTTCTCATGAAACACCACTGATGGCCATTAAGTTTTTCCATGACTTAGATGCTTTTCCCTAAAGGTTGTGTTGTGGGATAGTTGGGGAAGTGACTGTTTTTATGACTTTCTTGCAACTCTGACCAACACAGACTATTAGATGCATATTTTCCTTATTATGCTTCCAAGTAAACCAATGCATTACATAACACTAGTGACTCCTTTTTCTAAACAGTTTGCTTGTCTCATTGGTTAGAGAGTTTGTTCAGAAGGGGAAACTCCACAAGGCAAAAAACATTCTGATGATATTTTTAATGCAGAAAATGTGATTTCTATTGCTGTAATCCTTCCATTAAGGTGCTCCCCTAAGTCTGTAAACACCCAGAAGTCTCTTAACCTACTCTTTTGTGAAGATTCATTAGAATCTCTGTTCAATCAGTTTAATTGCTTGGTTACTCCATGTGTTCATTTCAGGGATCAGTGCTGCAGTACAATTCATAATGCATGGGCACAATTTTGCTGATTTGACAAGTCTCCCAGACCTTTGGACATCTCCCCTTGAATTGATATCCTCCCCATGCTGGAGGCAACAGACTGTTGCATGGTAGAAAGAAGAGAGCAGTGCACACCATCTTCATTTCATTTTTGGAGTAGTTTAGGCATTTAATTGTCAGTACCCAACAGGCAGAATCCAGTCTTGGTGTGGTAACTGCAAAGTTTGACAACTTTATTTCCACGCTTGCTGTTAATTAGCTTTTTTTTTTTTTTTTTTTTTTTCCCAAAAACAAGAGCACGAAATACAATTGCAGTTTCTAGCAGTTCGCAAAACAGAAAAATAAGCTATGTCCAAAAGTAGAGCTGTAATTTTAAAGGTCTTTCTAGAGCACCATGGCCCTTTCCATTTCTAGGATTGCCTTCCACTGTGGCTCCTAATAATGTTAAAAAGAACAGCCACAGAAAGACTTAGAAAACTCAGAGGGCAATTACCAGGGAAGCAGGCAAGGTGCTTGTAGCCTTAGATGCCATCATTCCCACTTGTGCCTCAGAACTTTAGTTCTGTGAGGTGCCAGATGGTAAACTTCCAACCCTGACATCTGTCTTTCAGATTCCCTGTGGAGTTTGACATAACTACACCTTGGATGTTCTTCGTATTTCAATGTTGCAGTCATCACATTTGGGTTATCTGCCTGCAGGTAGCCCTCAGTTGGCCTTAATACCAGAGTCTTTGGATTTCTGCGTCGGATGCTGTCGCTTCTTCCATGACGTCAGATTGTCAGGGGTATAAAACATGCAGCCGACACCATTACATCAGCTTTTCTTGTCGTGTAGTGTCTGAAGCAGAAGCAGTTTGCAAGTGCAGAGTTTCAGACCTGAAGTCTTCTAAAAGATAAGTATCCTGTTGGGGATCCTTTTTTCTTGCTCTAACCGATGTTAGAAAAAGTTAACAATTGTCTTGGCTGTGGAAAGCAAATACCTCACAGAGATTTTAATTCTTACTGCGTCATCTGTTTAGGCCCAGACCACGACATTCCTCGCTGTCAGTTTTGTGCTTTGTTTAATGCCCGAACTGTTCGTCGTCTAGCTATCTTTGTCACTAAATTCTTTCGCTCTTTCTGAAATGGCTTTGATGAGCCATCTGACTACTGATCCGCCAAAAAAACGTAAGGATAAAGACAGAGACAGACCGCTTAGGCCGGTACTCAGTGAGGCGCCTTCGTAGTCCCTGATACCCGCTTCTGCAGATTTGCAGGCCTCTAGTGAGACCCATTCAGAGTCTGGTATGCCGCAAGAGGCTTCTTCTACTATGGAACCTGCGGATGTCTCTACCTTGATTCGGTCCAGAGCCCTGTGCAGGCACCGGCTTCTGAGGGTGACTTCAAGACTTCTGATTTTCATATTAAACCGACAACTTCATTTCAAACCAAAAATTCCAAATTTCTCTGGCCCAGAGTTTGTACTCCGCCTAGGAAACCGACGACTAAAGCGCATTCTCAGGCCCACATGCCTCAGAAACAAATTCTTAAAATGGCTGAAGATATTACTTTAATTAGGGGAAGACAGCCTTCCCCCTCAAAAAGACCAAGAATTGATTTTCCTTCTAATTCTTCAGATCATGAGTCCGTTGACTCTTATCCTTCTGATTACCAGGACAATACCCTTATCTTCCTATGAGGATTCTGATGCAGAGGATGTTCTTCATCTCACATTGCTGCAGTCCTTACACTTGGGGTAGTCCGCTGTCCTCGGTCGGCCCGAATATCAAAGTATTAGGCTGACGTCGGTCAAGGCGCTTAAGACTGACATCAGAACGTCCATGTACAAATGCGCATGACCGACGTCATATCCTCAGTCTTTTTTGCCGCATGGTCCGATGCAGAAGCAGCGTTGCAAGTGCCGTTCGGCGTTCTGAAATTTTTCGAATTCGGAGTTTCAGACCGAGTCAAAGTTGGCTAAGTACCCGTTGGGAATATTTTAGTTTTTCTTGCCTCAGTGGTTTACGGATGTCAGAAAAAGTGAATAACTGTATTTCTTGTGGGAAGCAGATACCGCATAGAGATTATCATACTTTGTGTATTCCTTGTTTGGGGCCTGAGCACGACGTTGTTGGGTGTCGCTCTTGTGCTAGGTTTAATAAGCGCACTATTAAGCGGAGGTTAGATTGTGCCAGGTTGGTCTTCGGGAAGCGGTGCAATTACAATATGCCGTCGGATGCTCCGACGCCCGCTTCTTCGAAGAAGCGCAAAGACAAAGCAGCTAAACCCAGGCAAGAAGAGTCGTCCGTACCAGACGCCGGTTCTTTGGAGGCGTCGGTGGAACCGGTGGTTCCACCGGAGGCTTCTCTGGAGTCCCAGGGGGAGACTTTGTTATTGCAGGATGTGGCCTCTCAGGAGACAGGTCAAGCTGAAGGGGCTTCTCAGGTTACTGTACTCCCCTCCCTTCCTAGGGTGGTTAGGCCCTCTCCTTCTGTTTCCAAGGCTTCTCCCAGAGGCAGGCCAGGTTTAGCTTCGGTTGGTGTCACTCCTAGTTCTTCAGGATCTGTGCCCAAGAAGCACATGCTCAAAATGGCAGAAGATTTAATTTCTTTGATTAGAGGTTCTTTGCCCCCTCCTGATAAGAGGCCTAGGGTGGAACCAGAGTTGGGGAGTTTTGAGCAGGTTTCGGATGTTTCAGAGTCTTCGGCTGAAGACTTGCAGGAGTATTCTCCTTATTCGGATTCTGATGTGGATGATTCTACTCCTTCTGCTTCTCCTCCAGAGGATTTTTCTTTTTCAGAGACTCTTCATTCTATGAGGGAACATTTTAAGTGGGAAGGTCAGGACTTCTCTGATTCCAGGAGAAGGCTTAGGGAATTTTTGCTTTTACCCCAGCATAGGCCTTTGGCTATTCCTCCTGTTCTGGATGTTGTGGAAGATGTGTTTGCGGAGGCTTCACTTAATCCTGATTCTTTGCCTCCTGCTCCTGTTAAGCGGAACAGGTATTACAGGGTGCCTGAAGCTCATAAATATCTGTATAAGAGTCCTAGGGCAGACCCAGAAACAGTTAGTCAGGGACCTAAGGGTGTCAAGGCCTCTGTGGTAAAAATCCGGTTCCTCCAGATAAAGAGGCCAGAGCTTTGGATAGATGGGGAAAGAAAGTCTATACTTCTTCCACCTTAGCTATGAGGGCTTTGAATTGCCAGTTTCACATGTTGAAATATCAAAACTATCTTCTTTCTCAATTGAAGTCTAAGGTAGATGCTCTGGCGGAAGGCATTGAGTGTAAAGAATTGCAAGATTTGGTACATGTTTCTGAACAGGTGGGTAAGCATTCTTTGCAATGTGGATTTGATGCTGTACAGGCCTGCGTCTAGGGTGGCTGCCACTGGGTCAGTTCTTCGCAGACACGCCTGGCTGAGGGATCAGAATTTATCTGACCATGTTAAAACAAGGATTTTAGATGCTCCTTTACAGTCTGATGTATTGTTTGGTTCACCTGTGGAGGCAGTTTTAAAGAAAATGGAAGACGAGGCTAAGTCTATGCAGACTGTTAAAGATTTTTTGCAAGTTCAGCCTCCGAAGTTTAGTAGGAATTGGCCTGCTAAGGGGTGGACGTACCCTTCTTATGATTCACAGTCTAGGGGAAGATCTAGACGTGGTAGGGGTAGAGCTCAGGGCTCATTCAGACCTAGAACAGGGAGTTCACCTGCACAGTCTTCGGGTGAGGGCAGGGGCCAGTCCTTTCGTAAACAGGCCCAATGACCTACCTTTTCAGCTGCCAGAGCCTTCTTGTCTGGCAGCACCTTTGGGAGGAAGGTTGGTACTCTTCAAAGAAAATTGGAATTTGATTACCCAGGACAAATGGGTATTGGATATTATACACCAAGGTTACAGGTTTTATTTCCATACATTGCCTCCTTTCAAGGGCATGCCAGACGTTCCTCCTCAGCAAAGAATAGAGGCTCACAAACAAATTTCTCTGCTGCTGCAAATAGGGGCCATACAGCCGGTCCCTCTGCCAGAAGTAGGCCTGGGATTTTATTCACGCCTGTTCCTAGTACCAAAGAAGGGAACACGTGGAGACCAATTTTGGATTTGTCTATCCTCAACACTTATCTGGACATTCCCAAGTTCAAAATGTTGACGTTACAACAGCTTTTACCTCTGCTGGGCAAAGATCACTGGATGGTGACTCTGGATCTCAAGGAAGCTTACCTTCATGTTCCTATCAGGCTAAGTTGCAGGAAGTATCTGCATTTTCGAGCTGGGACTTCTCATTATCAGTTCTCTGCATTGCCCCTTTGGCTTATCTACTGCGCCCAGAGTGTTCACAAAGGTTCTGGCTCCAGTGATAGCTTTCTTCAGGCTAAAAGGAATACAGATCTATCCTTATTTGGACGATTGCCTGATTCTGGCCAAAGGAAGGGACGAGCTTCTTCATCATTTGCAATATGTGATAGCAGTGCTAAGATGCCTGGGGTATTCTGTGAACGAAATAAAGTCCAGTCTAGTACCCTCTCAAGACGTGCTTTCTGGGTGTCAGACTGAATACAGCATCCCAGATGGCCTTTTGACCCCGGACAAACAAAAGAATCTTTCACTTTACTTCCATCAATTGTCTCATCTGTCCAGGCTGACTGCAAGGACAGTCCTTCAAGCCTTGGGGTTCATGGCATCTTGTATTCTGGTGCTTCCCAATGCCAAACTACATATGAGGAAGCTACAATGGTATCTCAAAAATGTATGGACTCAGCACTGCCAAGATATGGACACTGTCATTCAGATAATACCTTGCATTCAAAAGGAATTTTTGTGGTGGGCTCAGGAATGTCACCTAAACAAGGGACTCTCTGTGACCCGGCCAGAGGCGAGTCAGATTCTAACGACAGATGCCTCAGACAAAGCTTGGGGAGCTCATCTAAATGGAAAGTGGATACAAGACACGTGGCCTGCCAGACTACAACATCTACATATCAACTTGAAGGAGATGTTAGCAGTCCAATTTGCATTAATAGCTTTCAAGGATTTACTTCTTCCAGGGCAGGTGTTGATTCTAACAGACAACACAACTGTCATGTGGTACATCAACAAGCAAGGGGGAACACATTCTTATCCTCTATGCAGGCAAGCAATGATTTTGTGGGAGACTGCTCTCAGTTTACAACTCAATCTTCAGGCAAGGTTTCTGCCGAGCACAGAACTCCTTAGCAGATGTGTTGAGCAGACAAATTATGGATCCCCACGAGTGGAAATTGGATCCTCATGTATTTCAGAAATTGACAGCGTCATGGGGAACTCCAGACATAGATCTGTTCGCTTCTCCACTAAACTACCAGCTGCCAAAGTTTTGCACAAAAAGGTTTCATCCCACAGCTTGGAAAGTGGATGCTCTTTCTTTCAATTGGAGCAATCTTCATGTGTATGCCTTTCCACCTCTGCCTCTCCTCCCAAAGGTACTCCTAAAGGTCAGACAGGACAAGCCGAAGATGATTCTAATAGCTCCAGATTGGCCTCGACAGCACGGGTACCCATTACTGAGAAGTCTGGTTCGGGAGCCTCCATGGCCTTTGCCTTCGATTCCACACCTACTGTCTCAAGAGAACAGTCATTTACTCAATGTCAAACTTCACTCTCTTCACCTAACAACCTGGCATATTCTGTTTTAAACCCTGGAGGGTCTCAGCTTCCGCAGCAAGTTTTGAATGTTATTTTGGAGGCCAGAAGGCCTAGTACAAGGAAAGTATACGCAGATAAATGGAAGAGATTTTTATTTTGGAGTGCAGCAAAGGAATTTGATGTTGCTAAGCCTAATTTAAGTGTGGCTCTTCAATATCTTGCTGAGTTACTGGACAAGGGTTTGTCCTTCTCTTCTATTAAGATTCATGCTGCAATTTCTGCTCACTATGACTGTGATCCACCATTGTTTTCTCATCCTTTGTTTAAGCAATTCCTTAGAGGGTCAAAGAATATAAGACCCCCACGTAGAGCTCCTACTCCTGCTTGGGATCTCAATTTTGTGTTGGAGAAACTCACTCTACAACCTTTTGAGCCTGCGGCTACTGCCGAGTTGAAATATTTATCATGGAAGACTGCTTTTTTGTTGGCCATTACCTCTGCGAGAAGGGTTTCTGAATTACAGGCCCTTATGGCAGTTGAGCCTTTCTTAATTTTCCATAAGGATAGGGTATCTTTACGTACTAATCCCTCCTTTATGCCTAAGGTGGTTTCTAGTGTGGCTTTAAACCAAGCTATTCATTTGCCTACTTTTTATGCAAACCCCCAAAATAAGGGGGAAAAGATTTTGCACACCTTGGATATACACAGGCAGTTGCGATATTATTTGAGCAGAACTAAAGGGTTCAGGCAGTCTCAGCAGTTGTTTGTTTCTTTTGCTTTGGGTTCTCAGGGCAAGCTTGTGTCAAAACAAACTATTTCTAAGTGGATTGGGTTTTGTATTGCTTTCTGTTATTCCCATCATGGTAAGGAAGTTCCAGCTGGGATTAGGCCTCATTCCACTAGAGCTACTGCCACTTCTACAGCTTTTTTAAGGGGGGTGGCAACTAAAGATATTTTGGAGGCAGCTACTTGGAGTTCAGTGCATACTTTCTCTAAGCATTACCACCTTCCACTTTACTCTAAATCTAGGGCTGGGTTTGCCACTGCTATTTTACAGGGCATTTTGGCAGCTCCTACTACTTTATAGTTTTGCCATCCTCCCTTACCTCTGCTTTGGGATTCTACCCAAGTGTAAGGAGTGCAGCAATGTGAGATGAAGAACATAGTACAGTTTTGTACCTACCATAAATGTAGATGTTCGAAGATCCACATTGCTGCAGTCCAATTTACCCTCCCTCCTTCCCCTCTGTTTTAGAGGCGGTTGTGTGGTTTGGGTTGTGAATATTGTACATATTGTATATATATTGTTCATATGATTAGTGCAAGGGTGGTTGGTTGTTTTTTGCTGTCTTTTGACCTTTCTGTTTAGGGTCTTCTGACATCTGGGGCAAGAAAAGACTGAGGATATGACGTCGGTCATGCGCATTTGTACACTGACGTTCTGATGTCAGTCTTAAGCGCCTTGACCGACGTCAGCCTAATACTTTGATGTTCGGGCCGACCGAGGACAGCGGACTACCCCAAGTGTAAGGACTGCAGCAATGTGGATCTTCGAACATCTACATTTATGGTAGGTACAAAACTGTACTATTCCATTCCCTCTGCTTACCCACCAGAAGGTTTTTCCTTTGCTGAAACCCTGCATACCCTCATTTCCGCTGGGAGTGCCAGGACTACTCACAGTCCAAAAAGAGACTCAGGGAACTTTTAAACTTGCCTCAGCACAGGCCTCTAGCTATACCGCCGGTTCTGGAAATTGTAGATGATGTCTTCTTGGAATCCAGCCTTACCCCTGATACTTTGCCCCCACCTTCCAGGAAACCTGACAGGTACTACAGAGTACCTGACTCCCATAAATTTCTCTTTAAAAATCCTACTGTGTATCCAAAGACCATTTCCCAGGGACCTAAAGGCATGAAGGCTACAACAGCCAAAAACCCTACCCCTTCAGACAAGGACTCTAGGGCTTTAGACAGATGGAGTAAGAAGGTATACACCTCTGCTACTCTTGCCATCAGGGCTTTAAATTGCCAGTTTCATATATTAAAGCATCAGCAACATATTATGGAACTAATTTAAACAGAAAATTATGTTGATTCCTGATTGTGCAGAACATAAGGATTTACAAGACTTAATGCATTCTGCTAACCAAGTTGGAAAACATACTTTGCAGTGTGGTTTTGATGCTTTAGAAGCATCTGGCAGGGTGGCTGTTACTGGGTCTGTTCTTAGAAGGCATGCTTGGCTTAAGGAACAAACTTTGCTAGACCATGTCAAAGCAAAATTACTAGAAGCACCATTAAACCAAGAAGTCTTTTTGGCAGTAAAGCAGTAGTAGTCCTCAAAAGGGTGGAGAAAAAAGCTAAATCTATGCAAACTGTTAAATATTTCCTACTGGTACAGCAACCTAGATTCAGTAGGCATTAGCCTTTAAAAAAATGGTCTCCAGTCCCTCCCAGACCTTCTCAGTCCAAGCCTAGGGGTAGCAGACCACCAAGACTACAGTCTTTGGGTATGCACAGATCTAAGCAATGGAGTGCTCCCACCTCTAAAACAGGGATTAGTAAGCCACCATCCTATGGTAAAATCGCACAAAATGACTTATCCTTGACTCTTCCAAACCTTGCTCAAGTACTTGCACCTTTAGGAGGAAAACTTGCTCTGCATGCAAAAACTGGGAGTACATTAGCTAGGACAGATGGGTCTTAAACATTGTTTCCCGAAGATACAGATTCCACTTCCACTTACTGCCCATCCCCAAGCGGATGGCCAGACCTCTCCCCATACCAGTCGGCAGAGGCACAAAAGCAATCACTTTCTTTTCTCAATATCAAGGCTATTCAACCTGTCCCAGCAGAGCAAATGGGACAAGGTTTTTATTCCAGACTGTTTCTGGTACCCAGAAAAGAAAATTCGTGGTGCCCTATCCTGGATCTGTCCTTTCTCAAAACCATTTTGGTGGTTCCAAAATTCAAAATGCTTACTCTCCAACAGCTGCTTCCTATGCTAATCAAGGACTCCTGGCTAGCCTCCTTAGACCTAAAAGAAGTTTATCTGCACATCCCTTTAAGGGGATCGTGCAGGAAATATCTGCATTTCAGAGCAGGCTCTATACACTGTCAGATGATGTCCTTCAAGGATGCATCTGCAGTCTTTACAAATGGGTTGTCCTGTCGTCAGGCAGCCCTTCGGTCGGCCGGATTCCAAAGTCTGGGTCTGGCTTCGGCTGGTGTCACACTTCACCCGACGTCATTGCGGCAGTTATTCGGGTATAAAGGCATCAGCCGACGCCATTTTCCTCAGTCTTTCTTGCCGCGTGGCGCCCGAAGCAGAAGCTGTTCGCAAGTGCCGGTCGGTCAGATCCAGAGATTACTACTACCGAATACTACTTCGAAGACTTCTATAAAGCTAAGTACCCCGTTGGGGACTCTTTCTTGCCTCAGCCGATGTCAGAGAAAGTTAATAACTGTTTATCTTGTGGGAAACAAATACCTCATAAAGATTTCCACTCCTATTGCATACATTGTTTAGGCCCAGACCACGAAGTAGCAGCTTGTCTAGCCTGTGCTTCTTTTAACCGACGGACGCTTAGACGTCGCTCGGACTTTGCTGAACAGATTTTCGGCTCCGATTTTGCCTACATTATGCCGTCGGATCCTCCGACTACGCAAATAACCAAAAAACGCAAAGAAAAGGACCGACACTCGCGGTCCGCGGTTTCGGCTGAAACCGCGGTTAAGCATACCACGAGTGTCTCGGTTTCGGCCGAAACCGAGCAAGCGGCTCTTTCTTCAGCCGATAACTTGCCTTCTACCGAGGCCTCTTCTAACCTGGTAGAAACGGCTTCTGAAATCCAACCTTCTGTTGCGATTTCACAGGATTTATCAGACACCATTCCCCTAGATATTTCCTCCAGCTATGTCTATTAAGGCCTTTGCCCGGGCTAAAGCAGCCAAAGCATCAAAACCTGTGCCTTCCAAGCCCCCCTCTCACAGGCCCAGCACCAGCTCCCATATGCTTTCTTTGGCAGAGGATCTCATCTCTTTAATTCGTGGAGCCCAACCTCATCCAGACAGGGCCTCTCTCCCTCCTCCAGAAAAGAGGCCTAGAGCAGAGCCCCCTGAGCCAGTAGCCACAGATGATTCCTCTGATGACTCAGATCATACAGACCCTCCTGAGGCTTCTTATTCTCCTTACGAAGACTCTGATGCTGAGGAGTCCATCCCTTCAGCCTCTCCTCCTGAGGAATTTTCCTTTGGGGAAACCTTGCATGCTATGAGGGAACAATTTCAGTGGCAGGGCCAAGATTTCTCAGACTCTAGAAAAAGGCTTAGGACCTTTCTACACTTGCCACAGCATAGGCCTTTAGCTATACCTCCAGTTCTATCTGTTGTTGATGATGCATTTAATGATGCTTGCAATGCTCCTGATACGTTACCTCTGGCTCCTGCTAAGCCCGATAGGTACTACAGGGTCCCGGACACTCATCACCACTTATATAAGGCTCCTTTTGCAGATCCAGAGACTATCTCCCAGGGCCCTAAAGCTGTAGCAGCTACTTCTTCTAAAAACCCTCTCCCCTCTGAAAGGGAATCCAGGTCCTTAGAGATGGGGTAAAAAGTTTACACCTCTGCTACTTTGTCAGCTAGAGCTTTGAACTGCCAATTTCATATGATTCAATATCAAGAGTTTATGCTTGACCAGTTGACTAAAAAGCTGTCCTCAGAAGAATCTATAGATAAAAAGTATGTTCAAGAAATGTTACATAACATACAGCAGGTTAGTAACCATTCTTTAAAATGTGGCTATGATGCACTGGAGGCTTCCTTTAGATCAGCCATGACTGGCACAGTTATCAGGAGGCATGCATGGTCGAAAGAACAGGCATTACCAGACCATGTCAAATCTAAGCTTTTGGATGCACCTATGGACAAGGTCAATTTATTTGGTGCCCCCGCACAGCAGGTGCTAAAAAAGATGGAAGAGAAAGCAAAATCTGTGCAAACAGTGAAAGATTTCTTACAAATTCAACCTCCAAGGTTTAGCAGGAACTGGCCCTCCAAGAACTGGTCCTTTCCGGACTCCTCTAAGGCACAAAGAGGCAGGAATAGGCGCTCTAGAGGCAGAAACCAATCCAGGGGTGCCTACAGGGGTCGCCAGTGGCAGGGTAACAACCAACGAGGCACGGATACAGCCACCACCACTACAACAACTCAATCACAGTGACTTGGCGGTGGCACCGCCTACCAGAGAACAACTAGAAGCACCCTTAGGCGGAAAGCTAACATTATTTTCAAGAAACTGGCACTGCATTACAAGAGAAAAATGGATTTTGCAGACTATAGACAAAGGTTACAGGTTCCATTTCCATACACTACCAGGAAAGAGAGGAATGCCAAACCTACCACCTTCTCAAAGGACAGAAGCTCTAAGACAAATATCTCAATTATTAAGAATGAGAGCTGTGGAAAGGTACCATTTATGGAGCAAGGGAAGGATTTTACTCCAGGCTCTTCCTGGTACCAAGAAAAGAAAACAAATGGAGACCTATTCTAGACCTGTCCGCTTTAAACACATTCCTCATTGTCCCAAAATTCAAAATGCTGACCCTACAGCAGCTTCTTCCCATGCTGGGCAAGGAGTCTTGGCTGGTAACTCTAGATCTCAAGGAGGCATACCTGCACGTCCCCATAAGACCAATTTGCAGAAGATACCTCAGATTTCTTGCAGGATCAGAGCATTATCAATTCTCAGCATTGCCCTTTGGCTTATCTACTGCGCCCAGAGTGTTTACGAAATGCCTGGCATCAGTAATCGCTCATTGCAGACTCCAGGGAATTCAAATCTATCCCTACATGGACGACTGCCTGATACAAGCGGACAACAAAAACAAACTTACAGAAGACTTACAAAGAGTCATCTACCTGCTGCAAGCCCTGGGATATACAGTCAATACAAAAAAGTCAAGGCTGATTCCATCCCAAAAAATAACCTTTCTGGGTGCAGAACTGGACACATCAAAACAAATGGCATTTCTAACTGCAGAAAAGAAAGAGCAACTTCCTCTCTACTTCTTGGCATTAACAAAGCAGAGCCATCTAACTGCAAGAAAAGTTCTACAAGCTCTAGGCTTCATGGCATCCTGCATAATGCTGGTACCTCATGCCAGGCTGCATATGAGAAAGCTACAGTGGTACCTAATAAATTTGTGGTCTCAGCACAAGCACAGCCTAGAAACCAAAATTCCAATGATCCCATGCCTGAAGCAAGAGTTCTTATGGTGGGCTCAGGCCTGTCAATCAAACACAGGACTGCCCTTCTGCAAAAATCAACCAAGACAAACCATCACGACAGATGCCTCAGACCTCGGTTGGGGGGCACACATGATGGGCAAGTGCTTTCAAGGCCTATGGACTCAAGACCAGCTGCATCTGCACATAAATCTAAAAGAAATGATGGCAGTAAAATTGGCAATCCAGGCATTCAGACCTTTTCTCCAAGAAGGCCAGTTGATGATAAGGACAGACAATACCACAGTTATGTGGTACATCAACAAACAGGGAGGCACACACTCATACCCTCTATGCCGGTTGGCACTGGACCTATGGGATGTGGCTCTGAGCTACAACATTCAGTTACAGGCAATTTATGTACCAGGGAAGGAAAACATTCTAGCAGACATATTAAGCAGAACTACAACAGATGCCCACGAATGGATGCTGCATCCGGACATCTTCAAAACCATCACAAGAGAATGGGGATTACCACAAATAGACTTGTTTGCATCCCCTTCCAATCACGAGTTGAAGAAATTCTGCACAAGGACTTTCCACCCACTTGCTTGGAAGGTGGACTCCCTATCCTTCAGTTGGAAAAGCCTGACAGCATACGCATTCCCACCACTACCTTTGATGCACAAGGTGCTTCTCAAGATCAAAGAGGAACGTCCGAGGATCATTCTGATAGCCCCAGACTGGCCAAGACAACATTGGTATCCACTGCTGAGGAGCATGTCCCGGGAACAAATATGGACACTGCCCCTGATCCCATTACTGCTGATACAGAACAACTACAACATTCTGCATCCAAACCTAAAAACTCTGCAGCTAACTGCCTGGAACATTACATAACAGCAATTAACCCAAATTTATCCCAAAGGGTTAAAGACATAATCCTGGAGGCTCGTAGACCTTCAACAAGAAAGAATTATGCAGCAAAATGGAAAAGATATCTCATCTGGAGTACTGCAAAGGGGCAAGATGTGGCACTGGTGAACATAGCCAACATCCTGGAGTACTTGGCGGAGCTCTTCCATACAGGCCTGTCCTATTCCTCCATCAAGATACATGCATCAGCTATTTCAGCAGAGTACAGCTTGGATCCTCCTGTCTTCTCGCATCCTCTGCTCAGACAGTTTCTGAGAGGAATTAAAAATGTAAAACCTCCCAGGAAACCTCCATTGCCAGCATGGGACTTGAACTTTGTGCTAGAAAAACTGACTCTCCCTCCTTTCGAACCAGCAGCAACAGCAGAATTACAGTACTTATCCTGGAAGACTGCTTTCCTGCTGGCATTAACTTCAGCCAGAAGGGTCTCTGAACTACAGGCATTAATGGCAGTGCAACCCTTCCTAATCTTCCATCAAGATAGAGTGTCCATGAGAACAAATCCTACATTTATGCCTAAGGTGGTATCCAGAGTATCTTTAAATCAGGCTATCCACCTTCCTACATTCTTCCCCAACCCACAGAACAGGGGAGAAAGGCTCTTACATACCTTGGATGTACACAGACAATTACGCTACTACCTGGACAGGACAAAAAACAATAGAAGAACTGACCAGCTTCTGGTAGCATATGCAGCAGGAAAGGAAGGAAAACCAATTTCTAAACAGACAATCTCCAAATGGATAGGAAATTGCATTAGATTTTGTTACTCCTACCATGGAAAGAAAACTCCAGAGAACATCAGGCCTCACTCCACAAGGGCTACAGCCACTACCACAGCTTTCTTACGAGGAGTGGCTACCAAGGACATTATAGAGGCTGCTACTTGGACCTCCGTGCATACATTTGCCAAGCATTATAACTTACCTCTATACTCTAGATCCCGTGCTGGTTTTGCCACTGCTGTTTTGCAAGGGATCCTAACTACACCATAATCTCTTCTCATTTCCTCCTCCCTAGTTTAGCTATGGTATTCTACCCATTTGTAAGACTGCAGATGCATCCTTGAAGGACATAGTACAGTTTTGTACCTACCATAAATGTAGATGTCCGAGAGGAATGCATCTGCAGTCAGGATTACCCACCCTCCTTCCCCTCTGAGGTACTCCTAGGGTATTTGCCAATCTTCAGCTAGCTTGGGGGGATCTATTATGGTGTATTTGTTTGTATATATGTACATACATGCTTATTTTATGTGTTTGCTCTCTACTATTTGGAAACTTTGGCATTTATCCAAATTTAGCCATCCAAGAGGGCACCTGGCATCTGGGGCAAGAAACACTGAGGAAAATGGCGTTGGCTGATGCCTTTATACCCGAATAACTGCCACAATGACGTCGGGTGAAGTGCGACACCAGCCGAAGCCAGACCCAGACTTTGGAATCCGGCCGACCGAAGGGCTGCCTGACGACAGGACAACCCATTTGTAAAGACTGCAGATGCATTCCTCTCGGACATCTACATTTATGGTAGGTACAAAACTGTACTTTCTTTGTGTTTCACTGTTGCAGTCATGACATTTGGGTTATCTGCTTGCAGGTAGCCCTCAGTTGGCCTGATTATCAAAGTCTTGGGTCCTGCGTCAGTTGCGGTCTCATCTTCCATGTAGTCAGGGGTATAAAGCATGCAGCCGATGCCATTACATCAGTCTTTCATGCTGTGTGGTGCCCGAAGCAGAAGCAGTTCGCAAGTGCCAGTCAGCCAACTCCTGAAATTTTCGTTTTTGAGTTTCAAATCTGAAGTCTTCAACTAAGCGAAGTACCCCGTTGGGGATTTTTTTTCTTGCTCTAAACTGATGTCAGTAAAAGTTAACAATTGTATTTCTTGTGGAAAGCAAATGCCTCATAAAGGTTTTAATTCATACTGCATTCCTTGCTTAGGCCCAGACCACGACGTACCTCGCTGTCGGTTTTGTGCCTTATTCAAACCTCGAACTATTCATCATGTGTTCATTTTCGCATCTAAATATTTTGGTACTCGGTTCAATTATCCAGAAATGGCTTCGGTAAGCCACCCGACTACCGACATTCCGAAAAACCTCCAAAGGTAAAGACAGAGACAGACCGCATAGGTCCAAAGCTGCCGACGACGCTTCTCCTAAGCTAGTCACCAGTTCACCGGTACTCAGTGAGGCGCATTTGCAGCCCCTGATGCCCGCTACTTCATAGGTTCATAGGTTTATACTAGGCTATCTGCCCTAAGGCATTTATAAGCCTAGCCCAAATTTTTGTGGCTTACGCCACCCCTTATATGAAAAAATACTGTGCCCATTAGTTTGTTGTGCCTCTGTCCAGCAGTGACACAGAGATGATTCCAGGGATAAACCTACAATCTTCCATCCACAGGTCAAGATTTCTCTTGAACAGAGCCAGCGAGGGAGGTGCTCTGCCTCACATGGACCGGGATTTTATTCCACAGCATAGGGAGTCTCTGAGTGATAAATCTATCCCTCCAGCACGTCCTATTTATATCCATGCTAAGGTTTAAGTCGCTTGCTCTAGTGGTTTTGGTGGATTTGGATTTTTTGAGGTGGAGCATGTCCATTAATTCCGGGTTGGACATGGCCTTGTATGTCAGGCACATGTCACCTCTGAGCAGACGGTATGCGACTGAATAGAGCTGGAGTTTCTTCAATCTGGCAGCATATGACAGATTTAGGAGTCCCTTTATCCTTTTGGTGAGGAACTTTGGGGGTCTCTCCAATTGCTGCAGATGTCGGGTGAGATACATCCCGAATGGGGCATTGTACTCGATCATTGGTCTGATAAGTGAAGAGTACAGGGGAACAATTACCTCACTAGATCTGGATGTGAATCCCTTCATGATCAGGTGGGCAATGGAGAAGGTGTTTCTAACCACTTTAGCAACGTGAGTGTCAAAAGAAAGGCCACTGTCAACCTGGGTCCCCAGGTCCCTGATAACCTCTTCTGTGCTTAGTGGATTGCCACCTATATGGTAGCTTGGGGTTACCTTGTTTTTCCCGAAGGGTATGACTATACATTTTTTGGCGTTTAACTTCAGGCCATGGCTCTGGCACCAGCTATCTGTTTCCGTGAGTCCCTTCTGAAGGATATCCGTGTCCGATGCACTTTACACTATGGCACCCAGTTTGCAGTCGTCCGCAAACTTTGTCAGCCAAAGTCCTCCCATGTTGGCCTGTACTTCTGAGAAGTAGATGCCGAACAATAGGGGGCCAAAGGACCGAGCCCTGTGGGACACCACTTGTGACCGGCTTAGAGTCTGACATAGCGCCAGCAACTCTAACCCTGTGGGTTCTGTCCTTAAGCCAGTTTGCAACCCATCTTGTGACATATGGGTTTACATTTAAGCTGGTAAGTTTTTCTACAATACCCGAGTGGGGTATTGTGTCGAAAGCCTTTGCAAGGTCAAGGTAGGCTGTATGGACTGCCTTTCCCTCATCAGTGGCCTTGGTGACTGTTTCGAAGAAGTCGACCAAGTTCAAAAGGCATGATCTTCCCTTGACGAAGACAAACTGGGTCGGGTCCAATGTCTGCAAGTCCCCTATATCTTTGTTTATGAGCTCCATTATGATCCCCTCCATAGCTTTGCAGACTAGACTTGTTAAGCTTATGGGGCGGTAATTACCAGGGTCCGTAGAGGCACCGCCTTTGTGGAGTGGGACCACAGTTGCCGTACGCCACTCCTTGGGCACGTATCCTGTGGTAAGGTGATACTTCAGATTCACAGGTCTCTACTGAGACCCATTCTGAGTCTGGTATGCCGCGAGACGCTTCTTCGACTGTGGAACCTGCGGATGTCTCTACCTTGGATGGGTCCGGAGCCGCTGTGCAGGCACCAGCTTCTGAGGGTGTATTCAGGCCTACGGACTTGCATATTAAACCAATGCCATCTTCATCTTCAAGGCCTAAAACTCGATCTATGCCTAGAAAACCGATGCCCAGACCACATGGTCAGGCCCCTATGCCTAAAAAACAAATAAGAATGGCTGAAGACCTTATTACTTTAATCAGGGGAAGCCACTCTTCTCCCTCTAAGAGGCCTAGGACTGATTTTCCTTCTGATTCTTCTGATCAGGATTTTGAAATTTCTGATGTTCTTTGTGTTTCACTGTTGCAGTCAATACATTTGGGTAAACTGCTGGCAGGTTGCCGTCAGTCGGCCTGAATAACAAAGTCTTGGGTCCTGCGTCAGCTGCTGTCCCTTCTTCCATGACGTCAGGTTGTCAGGGGTATAAAACAAGCAGCCGACGCCATTGCATCAGTCTTTCTTGCCGTGCGGTGCCCAAAGCAGTTCACAAGTGCCGGTCGGCCAACTCCTGAAATTTTCGTTTTCGAGTTTCAGAACAGAAGTCTTCAACTTACACCCCGTTGGGGGAAACGTTTTCTTGCTCCTTACCGATGCCAGTAAAAGTTAATACTTGCATTACTTGTGGAAAGCAAATACCTCATAAAGATTTTCATTCATACTGTATTCCTTGCCTAGGCCCTGACCACTACGTACCTTGCTGTCAGTTTTGTGCTTTATTTAATCAGCGCACTATCTGTCGTCTGTACATTTTTGCCTCTAAATGTTTTGGTTCTCGGTTTAATTAACCAAAAATGTCATCGGTTAGCCATCCGACTACTGGGATTCCGAAAAAATGCAAAATAAAGACAAAGACAGGCCGCCGAGGTCCAAAACTGCCGACGACGCTTCTCCTAAGCCAGTCGCCAGTACTCAGTGAGGCGCTTTTGCAGCCCCTGATACCTGCTACTTCTGATTAGCAGGCCTCTACTGAGACCCATTCGGAGTCCGGTATGCTGCGAGATGCTTCACCTATGGAACCCACGGATATCTCTACCTTGGATGGTTCTGGAGCCGCTGTGCAGGCACCGGCTTCTGAGGGTATATTCAGGCCTACAGACTTGCATATTAAATCGACATCGCCTTCATTACTAAGGCCTAAATCTCTATCCATGTCTAAAAAACCGACACCCAGGCCACATGTTCAGGCCCCTATGCCTAAAAAACAAATGATAAAAATGGCTGAAGATCTAATTACTCTAACCGGGGGTAGTCAAACCCCCCCCCCCCCCCCAAGAAGCCTAGGGCTGAGCTTGATTATGAATCTTCTAATCAGGATTCTGATTCTTCTGACTCTTCTAATGACCTGGATTTGTCCATACCTACTTAGGAGGATTCTAATGCAGAGGATTCCATTCCCTCTGCTTCCCCTCCTGAGGATTTTTCTTTTGGGGAAACTTTGCGTACTTTAAGGGAGCATTTCCACTGGGAAAGCCAGGAATTTTCTAATTCAAAAAATAGGCTTAGGGATTTCCTTCTTCTACCTCAGCATAGGCCTTTGGCTATACCTCATGTACTAGACATTGTTGATGATGTGTTCTCAGAATCCAGTTTGGCCCCGGATTCCCTGCCTCCGGCTCCTAGTAAACCTGATAAGATACTGCAGGGTTCTTGAGTCCCACAAGTTCCTTTTCAAAAATCCTGTTGCAGATTTAAAAAACATTTCTCAGGGACCCAAGGGCATTAAGGCTTCTGCTGCTAAAAATCCTACCCCTTCTGATAGGGACTCCAGGGCACTGGATAGATGGGGTAAAAAGGTTTATACTTCTGCAACCTTGGCGATCAGAGCTTTAAACTGCCAATTTCATATGCTAAAATATCAACAGCATATTACTGGACTGCTTAAACAGAAAATGATGTTGATTCCTGACTGTGTGGAAAATAAAGATTTACAGGATTTGATGCATTCTGCTGAGCAAGTTGGAAAACGTACTTTGCAATGTGGTTTTGATTCTTTAGAAGCCTCCTGCATGGCTGCTGTTACTGGGTCTGTGCTTAGAAGGCATGCTTGGCTTAAGGAGCAATCTTTGCCTGATCATGTTAAAGCTAAATTGTTGGATGCTCCTTTAAGTCAGGACCACCTGTTTGGCAATAAGGCTGAAGAAGTTCTAAAAAAGATGGAAGATAAAGCTAAGTCTATGCAAACTGTTAAAGATTTCTTTCAAGTGCAACCTCCAAGATTTAGTAGGCACTGGCCTTACTAAGAATTGGTCCTTTCCAGCCCCTTCCAGATCCTCTCAAGCCAAACCCAGACACAGCAAAAACCCCAGGTTTCAGTCCCAGGTGACTTTCAGAACTAAGCAGTGGGGGGCCTCCACTTCCAAATCTGGAAATAACAAGACACCCCCCTATAGTAAACAGTCTCAGTGACTTGCTTTTAAAATTACCAAGCACTTCTCTTTTAACCACCCCTTTGGGGGGAAAGATTGCTCTTCATGCAAAGAACTGGGAACTCATAACCCAGGACAAATGGGTTTTAAATATAGTGTCCCAGGGATACAGATTTCATTTTTACACGTTGTCAACACCAAACGGGTGGCCAGACCTGCCCCCAAATCAGTGGGACGAGGCTCAAAAACAAGTACTTTCCCTCTTAAGCATGGGGGCTATTCAACTGGTACCAGAAGAGGAAAAGGGGCAAGGTTTCTATTCCAGGCTTTTTCTGGCACCCAGAAAAGACAAATCATGGCGTCCAATCCTGGACCGGTCTACTCTAAACACCTTTCTGGAGATTCCAAAATTCAAGATGCTGACTCTTCACATGTTACTTCATATGCTAGGCAAAGGCGCCTGGTTGGCAACTCTAGATTTAAAAGAAACATACCTGCACATCCCAATCAGGGAATCTTGCAGAAGATCCCTACGCTTCAAAGCAGGCTACTTGCATTGTCCGTTCTCTGCACTGTCCTTTGGCCTGTCTGCTGCGCCCAGGGTATTCACAGAGTGCCTGGCTCCAGTTATTGCATTTTGCAGGCAAAGAAATATTCAAATATACCCATACCTGGATGATTGTCTAATTCAGGCAGAAAACCAGGGCATAAAACCAGGGCATACTTCTAAGTCATCTGGCATTTGTAAAAAGGGTTCTAACTTGTCTGGGGTACACCATAAACGAAAAGAAAACACAACTGGTACTCTGTCAACAGTTTACATTCCTGGGTGCAAGCTTGAATACAACTGCCCGGATGGCTTTCCTCACGTCAGAGAAGCAAATTCATTTCGTAACTTACTTCAATCAAGTGGCCACAAAAACCCTGCTGTCTGCAAGGCAAATATTGCAAGCCTTGGGGTTCATGGCCTCCTGCATTCTTTTAATTCCATTTGCAATACTGCATATGAGGAAACTACAGTGGTATCTAAAAAGTTTATGGAGTCAACATTGTCACAGCCTGGAAACAATGATTCCTATCATACCATGCCTACGCCTAGAGTTCCTGTGGTGGGCAGAAGCCTGCCACCAAAACAAGGGATTACCATTCTCACCCACCCCCTGCCGCCCAAACCCTAACTACAGATGTATCAGACTATGCATGGGGGGGGGGTGCTCACCTGGCAGGGGAGTGCATTCAGGGCAAATGGAACCCAAATCAAATGCACCTACATATCAATCAAAAAGAAATGTTAGCTGTACAGAATGCTCTGACAGCCTTCAAGCACTACATTTTTCCACGACAACTAATGGTAAAGATGGACAACACCACGGTTATGTGGTACATAAACTAGCAGGGGGGGTACACATTCCTACCCCCTCTGCAGACTAGCCATGGCATTGTGGAACACAGCCTTGAGCTACCATGTGCATCTACAAGCTCAATTCCTGCCAGGAAAATTGAATACACTGACAGACGCACTAAGCAGAAACCTCATGGACCCACACGAGTGGAAACTGGAACCACGGATTTTCAACATGTTGACAAGCGAATGGGGGAGCCCAGACATAGATCTATTTGCCTCCCCCCAGAACTACCAGTTGGACAAGTTTTGCACAAGGACTCCCCACAAACAAGCCTGGAAAGTGGATGCTCTGTCCTTCAGCTGGAAAAACCTATCAGTCTACACCTATTCCCCTCCGCCTCTGCTCTCCATAGTTCTACTAAAAGTCAAACAGGACAAACCAAGGATGATTTTTGATTGCTCCAGATTGGCTGCGCCAACACTGGTACCCCCTCCTGCACAGTGTGTCGCAAATATCTCCATGGCACCTGCCTCAGACCCCTTCCCTGCTGTCTCAGCAGGAGAACCAAATTCTGCACCCTCAGCTTCCAGCATTGAACCTTGCAGCCTGGCTAATCACTTGAATTCACCATTATCATCCCTCAGCAAACCTGTGATGGATGTCATCTTGGAGGCGAGGAGACCTAGTACTAGAAAATCTTATGCTGACAAATGGAAAAGATTCTGTGCCTGGAACCAATCTTTAGGGATGAGCACATCAGCACTCAATTTACCTCAGATTTTGCAATACTTAATTGAGATGCTTCACAGGGGCCTGTCTTTTTCCTCCATTAAAATCCATGCCTCAGCTATTTCAGCTCACTGTAACACAGAACCACCCCTCTTCTCTCATCCTCTGCTCAAGCAGTATCTCGGAGGGGCAAAAAATTGAGACCACCCAGGAGAGCTCCTACCCCTGCCTGGGACCTTAACTTTGTTTTGGAGAAACTCACTGTACCTCCTTTCGAGCCAGCTGCTACTGCAGACTTAATTTCTTTCTTGGAAAACAGCCTTCCTTTTAGCAATCACTTCAGTTAGAAGGATATCTGAATTACAGGCCCTTATGGCAGTGGAGCCTTTCATCATCTTTCATGTGGTCAGGGTATCTCTCAGGACCAATCCATCCTTCCCAACCAATCCATCCCACCACCAAACTCCTTGGAATTACTATTGACAATCAACTAAAGTTTGACACTCACATAAATTCCACAATTAAATCTACAAACAAAAAACTTGGATCCCTTTATCGTATCAAACCTTTCCTGACACCAGTAGCCAGAGCCACAATAGCTAGAACCCACTTAATCTCTACCCTGTTATATGCTTCCCCCATATATACCAATCTTTCTAAAAACAATCTTAACAAACTTACTAGATCATACAATAATATTGCTAGATTTGCTACCAACTCTCCTTACAGAACCCACCACTGTCCAAATCTAAAACAGCTAGGGTGGCTTGAATTACCGCACCTACTACAGTTTAACCAACTTATAATCGCCCACAAAGCCCTACATCAACCTGATAACACCCCAATTCTCTCTACCCTTATAAGACCATATAATAACTTAAAGAATCTTCACTCTGCCAACAAAATGTTGATACACACTTCCTTCTCTAATAACCTAGCAGGTGATTCTTTATTCTCAAACTCAGTTGGTAAAATATGGAATCAGTTACCAAATGACCTCACTACCCTCACCTCTCTCTCTCACTATTTAAAACTAACCTAAAACTTTTCTTCTCCAATCACTGGTTATGCTCCTGTACCAACCCTGACTAACCATTTTTTTTCTCTGACTATCTGTCAACCACAAAATATCATTCTCAACCATAATCTCTACATCTAACCATTCCTTAAACTAACCCTCTTCCTTATTCATAGCACTCTCTCTCCTGAGTACTACTACTTATCTTTAACTCTTCTACCCATTTTTCCTCTGTCTTATTCCAAATTTTTGTTAACTGAAGAGGTATTATTTCCATATTAATGTCATTCCCTAACTTTTTCTTTAGATGTTTCAAAATGTTGTTTTAAAATGTTTAATCTATAAATGTTAAATCAAAATGTTATTTTATGTTTTTGCATGTTTTTATTATGCTGTGTAACTGGAGCTTTTCTCCCCGGGCCTCTACTGAAAATGGACATGTATCCAGTTGGACTAGCCCAGTCAACAAATGTAAAATAAAATAAAATCCTTCATGCCCAAGGTGGTTTCCAGTGTGGCTCTTAATCAGTCCATTCATTTGCCAACCTTCTTCCCCAATCCACAGAACAAAAGGGAACTGATTCTGCATTCCTTTGATGTGCACAGACTAAGATTCTACTTGGACAGGACTAAATCTCGAAGAAAATCTGAACAATTGCTGGTAGCATTTCCTGCAGGGGCAGAGGGGAAGGCTGTTTCAAAATAAACCATTTCTAAATGGATAAGCCATTGCATTCATTTCTGCTATAAGCACCATGGAAAACCTATCCCCCAGGGGATCAGATCTCACTCCACCAGGGCTGCATCTACTTCTGCAGCCTTTCTCACAGGTGTTCCTACCAGGGATATCCTAGAAGCTGCTACCTGGAGTTCTGTACATACTTTCACCAAGCACTATCATTTACTAATTTTCTCTAAATCCAGAGCTGGCTTTGCCACTGCAGTCTTGCAGGGCCTTATAGCTGGCCCTAATGCTGTATAAACTCCTCATCCCAACCATAACTTTGGGAATCTACCCAAATGTAATGACTGCAACAGTGAAACACGAAGAACATAGTACAGTTGTGTACACTTACCATCAATGTAGATGTTTGAGTGTATTCACTGTTGCAGTCCTGGTTACCTCCCTCCTGCCCCCTAGTTTTTTTCTGACTATACCTCCCCTTTCTTTTACTATGTTTAAAAGCCTTTTTGGTGTATTTACTTTTGGTTGGAGATATACCTTTGTGTTTTTGTGTTTATTTGCTCCCCATTAGGGGGGCACCTGACATCTGGGGCAAAAAAAAACTGATGTAATGGTGTTGGCTGCATGTTTTATACCCCTGACGACCTGATGTCATGGAAGAAGGAACAGCAACCGACGCAGGACCCAAGACTTTGTTAATCAGGCTGACTAAGGGCAACCTGCCAGCAGATTGCCCAAATGTAATGACTGCAACAGTGAATACACTTGAACATCTACATTTATGGTAAGTGTACACAACTGTACTTTTTCTCTGATGACCAGGAGTTGCCCTTATCTACCTATGAGGATTCTCATGCAGAGGACTCCATTCCCTCTACTTCCCCTCCAGAGGATTTTTCTTTTGGTAAAACCTTGCATACTCTTAGGGAGTATTTCCGCTGAGAAAGCCAGGATTACTCTGACTCCAAAAAAAGGCTTAGGGAATTCTTACTCCTACCTCAATACAGGCCTTTAGCTATCCTTCCTGTACTGGACATTGTAGATGATGCCTTCTCGGAATCTAGCCTGGCCCCTGACACTTTACCTCCGGCTCCCAGAAAACCTGACAGGTATTACAGGGTGCCTAACCCCCACAAGTTCCTCTTTAAGAATCCTACTGCGTTTCCTGAAACCATTTCACAGGGACCTAAAGGCATTAAGGCTACTACTGCCAAAAACCCTACCCCCTCTGATAGAGATTACAGGGCCTTGGATAGATTGGGTAAGAAGGTATACACTTCTGCAACTTTGGCCATTAGGGCCTTAAACTGCCAGTTTCATATGTTAAAGTATCAGCAGCATATTATTGGATTGCTTAAACAGAAAATGATGTTGATTCCTGACTGTGCTGAAAAATAAAGAATTACAGGATTTAATGCATTTTGCTGAACAAGTTGGAAAACATACTTTGCAATGTGGTTTTGATTCATTAGAGGCATCTTGCAGAGCTGCTGTTACTGGGTCTGTACATAGAAGGCATGCTTGGCTTAAGGAGCAGTCTTTGCCAGATCATGTTAAAGCTAAATTACTGGATGCTCCCTTAAACCAAGACTGCCTCTTTGGCAACAAAGCAGTAGTAGTACTTAAAAAGATGGAGGAAAAAGCTAAATCTATGAAAACTGTTAAAGATTATCTGCAAGTACAGCCTCCCAGATTTAGTAGACATTGGCCTTCTAATTGGTCTTTTCTTGCCTCTTCAGTCCTTCTCAGTCCAAACCCAGAACCAGCAGAACACCCAGGCTTCAGTCCCAAGGTATTTACAGGCCTATGCAATGGGGGCCTCCCACTTTCAAAGCTGGGAGTAGTAAGACACCCCCCTATGGTAAACTGTCACAATGACTTAACTTTAAACTGTCTAAGCCCTGCTCAACTGACTGTTCCTTTAGGGGGAAAGATCGCCCTGCATGCAAAAAACTGGGAACTCATTACCCAAGACAAATGGGTTTTAAATATAGTTTCCCAAGGATACAGATTCCACTTGCACTCCTTACAAACCCCAAACGGTTGGCCAGACCTACCTTCAAATCAGTGGGCAGAGGCTCAAAAGCAAGTTCTCTCTCTTCTAAGCATCAGGGCTATTCAACCTGTCCCAGAAGAAGAATGGGGGCAAGGTTTCTACTCAAGACTTTTTCTGGTACCCAGAAAAGACAATTCCTTGCGTCCAATACTGGACCTGTCTATCCTAAACACTTTTTTGGTAACCCCAAAATTCAAAATGCTAGCTCTTCATCAGCTGCTTCCCATGCTAGGCAAAAATGCCTGGTTGGCAACACTGGATTTGAAAGAAGCCTTCCTGCACATCCCAGTAAGGGAATCTTGCAGAAGATACCTAAGCTTCAGAGCAGGCTGCATGCTCTATCAGTTCTCTGCACTTACTGCCCCCAGGGTATTCACAAAGTGCCTAGCTCCAGTCATTGCATTTTGCAGGCAAAGAAATATTCACATATACCCATACCTGGACGATTGTCTCATTCAGGCAGAAAGGCAGGACATACTATTAAATCATCTGGCATTGGTAAAGAAATTACTAACTTCTCTGGGGTACACCATAAACGAAAAGAAATCACATCTAGTACCCTGCCAACAAATTGTATTCCTGGGAGCAAGCTTGAATACAACTTCGCAGATGGCCTGTCTCACGCCAGAGAAAGAAGTTCATTTGACAGCCGACTTCAAACTACTGGCCACAATGACCCAGCTATCTGCAAGGAAAATACTGCAAGCCCTGGGGTTCATGGTCTCCTGCATTCTCCTAATTCCATATGCAAGACTGCATATGAGGAAACTACAATGGTATCTAAAAAACCTATGGTGTCAGCATTCTCAGGACCTAGAATCGATTCCTGTCATACATTGTCTAAAGATAAGAGTTCCTTTGGTGGGTAGAGACCTGCCACCAAAACAAGGGACTGCCATTCACTCTACCCTCTGCCGCCCAAACCCTAACAGCAGACGCATCAGACTATTCATGGGGGGGGGGGAGTTCACTTGGCAGGGCAGTGCATTCAGGGCAAATGGAACAAGAGTCAAATGCACCTGCATGTCAGTCAAAAAGAAATGTTAGTTGTACAGAATGCTCTGATAGCCCTCAAGGACCACATTCTTCCAGGACAATTATTGGTAAAGATGGACAACACTACGGTTATGTGGTACATAAACAAGCAGGGGGGAACCCACACATACCCTCTCTGCAGACTAGCCATGGCTCTGTGGAACACAGCCTTGAGCTACCAACTGCAACTACAAACTCAATTCCTGCCAGGCAAGCTACTGGCAGATGACCTAAGCAGAAATCTCATGGACCCACATGAGTGGAAACTGGAACCAAAGATATTCAACATGTTGAGAAACAAGTGGGGGAGCCCAAAGATAGACCTGATGTTATGTGATCCTATCTCGCCTACATTCTGTACTGATGGGCTCGGAGCCGATCCCTCGGCTCCGACTCGGCACGCTTATGCTATAGAGCGAGGCCTCTTATTGGCTGAGCTATCTTTATCCCAGGATGCACCACCACTAATCCCCCAGATCTCGTTTGCCGCTTACAAAGCTTAGACGTGGTCTCAACTTGGCTGGGCTAAGTACTATTTATTTAGGCTTTTTCCTGTCAGAAATTTGCTTGCTTTAAATCCAAAAGCTGTTTTAAGAGCTATTGTTGTCATACGAGTGTGTATTGGTTAGTTTGGTAGAGGAATTTGTGTTTTTTCCTGTCAGGGAAGGTTTCCCGTTTTAGAGGGGCCTTCCCCTGTTGCTTCTACTATCTTGTTTTTTTGTTTGTGGGTCAAGTACCCGTTTAAGTTAGAGGGTCTTGACTCTCTCTATCTCTCTTTCTTCTGTAAAGAATTTCGTTCTACTGTACTTGTATTTAAAAAAAAAAAGGAAAGAGATATTTTATTTACTGTGACTAACCTTTCTTTTTGGCTGTTGATAACTGTGTTTTGGCTATTTTAGCCATGTCAAAAGAACACAAACCCTCCGGGTTTAAAAAATGCACGAGGTGTGGTTTTAAGATGTCCATAACGGATGACCACTCCTCGTGCGTCTATTGCTTAGGCGCCAAGCACCTACAAGAATCGTGTAGCGTGTGTCACGCCTTTTCATCAAGAGTCCTCCAGGAGAGGAAAAATAAATTAATCCTGAAAGGTTTAATTAAGCCATCCTTCGAGGAGGCTTTATCTTCCTCTCCTTCTCCTTCTAAAAAGAAGAAAGCGTCGGCTCCGACCAGTCAGTCGGAACCGACTGCTAAAAAATCTAAGCAGACTTCTCCATCGGCTCCACGGACTTCGGAGCCGAGGGCGGAACGGTCTGCCTCGATGCCTCCAACCTCGACCCCTCTGGTTTCGGAGCCGAGGACTGGGGCATCGAGAGGCGGGTCACCCTCATCGGCTCCACTGATATTGGAGCCGATAAGGGTCACCGGCTCAGACTCTTCCCCCTCGGAGCCGAAGTCCTTATTGGCACCGAGGGAGATTGCCTTGAGATCTCCCTCGGAGCCGATAGTGGTAGAGTCCATTCGGAGCCGGTCCCCGAGTCCTTCGGAGCCGATGGAGAAATCGGTTCGGGCCCGATCGGTATCCTCTAGATCATCCAAGATGTCTGATTCGGACATCGACAGGGTGCTCCTTAGACTCTTCCAGTCTCCGGTGTTCCAAAAGCTAGTTTCGGCTCCAGCCCATTCGGCTTCGGAGCCGATGGTCCACTTCCCTACTATGGTTCCTCCTCCAACAGCTTCGGCACCGTTGGAGCCGGTACTGGTGGAACCGGTGGAGGTTTCAGGGTCGGGCCCGACCCTTGCTCCAACTCCGGCTCTTGGGTCGAAGTTCAGTACACGGACTTCTTCCCTCGGCCCTGGGGAGGCTTGGGATTGATGCTTTCAGTCCCAAGTCTCCCTCTTGACGTCGGCGGGAGTGCCGTCCACTGTTGTGGCCACGGAGGTGGGACCCTCCCAGGATTCTGGTGGTCCCGCCTTCAGGGCTATGAGGAGTGCGTTAGCCAAATCTTCCTTGGCTACCTCCACGGTTTCCCCAGCTCCTTCCCTGCATACGGAGACTGGGTCTTTGGCAGTCCCCCTGTCCTTAGACAGCGGAGCCCCGGGCCTCAGGTTACCCCGCTGGGGTTTCTCCCCCTCCTGGAGGTCCTTCTGAAGCCTCTTCGGAAGAACCCCCCAGGAAGAAATCGTGCAAGAGGAAGCACGTTGACTCCCCTGATGAGTTTCTTACATCAGACACTGATCTCGATGATGCAGAGGGGTCCCCTAAGTCGTCCTCGGATGATGTCTCCTTTGCAGACATCCTGGAAGCCCTAAAACAACGAGGCGGCTGGCAGTCCAAACCTCCCTCTGCTGATGAGTCGGTGTTCCTGAAGGCCTTCGGGGCTCAGCCCTCCGCCTCCTGGGTGTCTCCGCCCTTCGATGAGCTCTTGGATTTGATCTGTCGAAGGGCTTGGGAACACCCAGACTCTGTGGAACCGGTGCCTGCTTGTCCGAATAAGTTCCTCTCGGCACCCCCTGAAAAAGAGTTTCTAACAAAAGGTGTGGCTGTAGATGCTTTGGTGGTGGCATCTGCTACCCAGCAAGATGTAGCAGAGGCTTCGACGTCCGTCCATCCTCCTAATAAGGAGTCTAGGAGCATGAATCGGTACGGAAAGCGCACCCTGAGTTCAGCGGCCTTTACATTGAGGTCCTTGAACTACCTTACGCACTTTACCAGATTTCAGAGGGATCTGATTAAAGAGCTATCCGATACCCTCTTGGGTAACCTGCCTGAGGAGCTGGCCCAGGCGGTTGGCTCTCAGCTGGCTACAATGTCGTCCATCTCGAACTCGTCCATGAGGCTCATTTCTTATGCGGCCGAAGGGGCGAGTAAGAGCGGGTACAGGCATTGCTCTACGGAGACAAGCCTGGCTCCGCCTGTGTCATTTCGCGGAGGCCTTTAAGTCTTCCTTTGCCGACGCCCCCTTTGACGGGTCCTCCCTGTTTGGACCCAAGGTAAAGGACACACTGACCCGCTGTGAACAGGAGGGTAAGACTCTGACTGCCGTAGGGGCACGATTTTCCACTCCCTTCGGCCTTATCCCAAGGCTAAAGAGGAGGGAAAATGTGGTTCCGTAGATCTCAGAAGCCTTACCCCTCTCAGCAGGAGGATTCCCCTTCCAGAGGCAGGGGAGGGGGAAATTCTTCCGGAAGGCGCCGTCCCAGAGGCGGCAGAGGCCCTCGCAACACTGGAGACCGCGAGTCCTTTCGTGGCTCTTCAGCCTTTCATAGTCCCTGAGGGATTGCCCGGCTGTGCAGCTCCGGAGCCAGTCGGGGGTCATTTCTCGAAGCACCTAAAAGCCTGGGAAGGTATCACTCAGGACCGATGGGTGCTTCGAATTATCGCCGGAGGTTACTCCATCCCATTCTCTCATCCCCCCCCCCCCTTCAGTCCAAGAAAATCCCGGACCCGCCACCCAGTCAGCGGGATACTGCAGCCTCAGAAGTTTCAAAGCTGCTGCAAAAAGGAGTCATCCAACCGGTCCCCGCCGACCAGATCGGATTAGGGACTTACTCAAGATTCTTTTTGGTGCCAAAAAAGACCGGGGACTTGAGGCCCATTTTGGACCTCAGCATCCTAAACCGTTCAGTCAGAAAGTCCAAGTTCCGAATGGTCACCCTACAAACCATTCTTCCATTGCTGGAGAAAGGTGTTTGGATGTGCTCCATAGATCTCAAGGACGCCTATTACCACATCATGGTACATCAAGCGTCCAGGAGACATCTGCGCTTCAGCCTAGGAGGCAGTCATTTTCAGTTCCGTGCGCTGCCCTTTGGTCTCACCACAGCCCCCAGGGTGTTCACCAAGTGTTTGGCAGTCGTGACTGCTCACCTGAGAAGTCTAGGATTCCAGGTGTTTCCGTATCTAGACGACTGGCTCCTAACTGCCACCTCCAGGCATCTACTACTGCAGAGCCTTCAAGCCACGATATCACTGGGCAGTTCCCTTGGAATCACCTTCAATTGGCCAAAGTCTGTGTTGCTGCCATCTCAACGAATAAGATTCATAGGGGTAGAGATGGACTCAAACCGAATGCGGGTCTATCTACCTACAGACAGGATACAAACCATACAGTCTCAAGTTCGAGCCTTACTTCCCAGGTCCAAAGCTCCAGCCAGGATGGTCCTGCAGCTATTGGGATCCATGTCTGCCACGGTTCTTCTAGTCCCCTTGGCAAGGTTGCACATGAGAATTCTCCAGTGGCTTCTTTCAGCTCAGTGGTCCTTTCAGGAACTCCCTCTTAGTCACCTCATATGGATCACGGAATCTTGCAAACGGGGCCTTCGCTGGTGGCTAGTGCCCTCCAATTTGGATCAGGGATGGCCCTTTGTTCTACCTCCTCCGGCGGCCACTTTGACCACGGACGCCTCCCAGATGGGGTGGGGGGGGCATTCCCTGGGCAGGTCAGTCCAAGGCAAATGGGACCCGGAAGAGACTCTACTTCATATCAACATCTTAGAAATGAGGGCAGTACTTCTGTCCCTTCAAGCCCTTCACGATTATCTCCCTCAGGGCGTAATTGCTGTTCACTCAGACAACATGTCAGTTGTCTGGTACCTGAACAAACAGGGAGGGACCAGATCCTATCCTCTTTGCAGAGAAGCCATGAGAGTTTGGGAATGGGCAGTCTCGACCAAACGCTTCCTAGTGGCTACTCACATACTGGGCAAGTCCAATGTGATAGCCGACAGATTGAGCAGAACCATTCTCTCTCCTCACGAATGGTCTTTGAATATGACAATTGCAAGTCAGATTTTCAGCAAATGGGGAGTTCCGTGTTGCGACCTCTTCGCGACTCCTCTGAATGCGAAGTGCAAAGAATTCTTCTCCCTAACCCCGGCTCCGGGGAAGAGCCCCATGGACGCACTAGTCCGTCCTTGGCCCACCGGCCTGCTTTATGCCTTCCCTCCAGTTCCTCTCCTTCCCAGGGTGATTCAAAAGGCATCTCTCTTGGGGAGCAGAATGATCTTAATTGCTCCTTACTGGCCTCGTCAAGTATGGTTTCCCTATCTTCGGAAATATGCTCTGGAAGGTCCATGGTTCCTGGATCAGATCCCAGACCTACTGGTTCATCATTCGGGACTATTCCACCAGTCCCTACGCACCTTAAAATTGACGGCTTGGCTCCTCCTCTTCTGACTATTGTCAGGAGTCATACATTGGATCCAGATGTTGTACACATATTATCTTCGGCCCATAAGTCTGCTACAAAGAAACTGTATTCTAGCAAATGGAAAAGATTTGCTATTTGGGCTCAACTCCAGGGCCTGGACCCCATTTCTATTCCCGTGGCAGAAGTACTAAAATTTTTAACTTCTCTTTTCAATCAAGGCTCTTCAGTTTCTACCATCAAGGTACAATTGGCAGCAATTTCCAATTTTCACGAATCCATAGACCCACCTTTAATGAGCAACAGATTGTGTAAGACCTTCTTGAAAGGTGCTGCTCTATTAAGACCTCCGATTTCTCATCCTGCACCTCCATTGGATCTCGATATAGTGTTACGCGCCTTGACTTCTTTTCCCTTTGAACCGGCAGCTACATGTGATCTAAAGTTTCTATCATGGAAGACAGCTTTTCTGGTGGCAATTACTTCTGCCAGAAGAGTTTCAGAGCTTCAAGCTTTGTCAGTAAAACCCCCGTACTTGGTTTTTCACAAAGACAGAGTATCCCTCAGGCCAAATCCTTCCTTTGTCCCTAAAGTTTGTTCTAGTTTCTGCTTACAACAATCGTTAGAGCTTCCAGTTTTTTTCCCAAAATACTCTAACAAAGCGGAATTCATATTCCACACACTAGATGTCCACAGGCAGTTACGTTTTTATTTAGACAGGACCAAACAAACAAGGAAAACAGATCAGTTGTTTGTATCCTTTGCAGACAATAAATTGGGCAAAGCTGTCACAAAGATCACTATTGCCAAATGGATCAGAGACTGTATTACTCAAGCTTATTTTATTCTAACAAAGAGCTTACCACCTCTGTCAAAGCTCATTCTACAAGGGCTATGGCTACTTCGATAGCATTTCATTCTAAGCTTGCCATTAGTGACATTTGTGCTGCGGCTACATGGTCTTCCCCGCACACTTTTATTTCCCACTACAAATTGGATGTGGCATCTAGAGGACGAGCTTCATTTGGTTCCACAGTGCTCAGGAGTGTTTTCCAATGAGCCACCCATGATTTAGGTGCTAGGGACGCTGTCCCATCAGTACAGAATATAGGCGAGATAGGATCACATAACATCTTTTAGTTATGTACTCACCATAACTTTAGATGTTTGGGATCCATCTCGCCTACATTCCTAATAACCCACCCTCCTTCCCCCTTCCTTGGAGATCAGAGGATATCAGAAGGTCCGAATCCTGTTGTTTCATCTTGAAACATCTAACAGTGTTATATAAACAAGTTGTGCATATGTGCATGAATGCGGACAAACAAGATCTGGGGGATTAGTGGTGGTGCATCCTGGGATAAAGATAGCTCAGCCAATAAGAGGCCTCGCTCTATAGCATAAGCGTGCCGAGTCGGAGCCGAGGGATCGGCTCCGAGCCCATCAGTACAGAATGTAGGCGAGATGGATCCCAAACATCTAAAGTTATGGTGAGTACATAACTAAAAGTTTGCCTCCCCTCAGAACTACCAATAGGACAAATTCTGCACAAGGACTCCCCACAGGCAAGCTTGGAAAGTGGATACCCTGTCCTTCACCTGGAAAAACCTATCAGTTTATGCCTTTCCCCCTCTGCCTCTCCTCTCCGAAGTGCTACTAAAGATAAAATGGGACAAACAAAGGGCAATACTGATTGTACCAGACTGGCCACGCCAACACTGGTACCCCCTCTTGCGCAGTGTGTCACTGCTGGAACCATGGCACCTGCCTCAGACCCTTGCCCTGCTGTCCCAGCAGGAGGGCCAGATTCTACACCCACAGCTTCAAACCCTGAACCTTGCAGCCTGGCTAATTATCTGATCTCCCCTTTACCATCCCTCAGTAAGCAAGTGATGAATGTCATTCTGGAGGCAAGGAGGCCTAGTACTTGAAAATCCTATGCTGAAAAATGGAAAAGATTCTGTTCCTGGATCCAAACTCAGGGGATGGGCACAACAGAGCTCAATTTACCACATATTCTTCAATACGTAACTGAGATGCTTCACAATGGCCTTTCCTTTTCTTCCAGCAAAATTCATGGCTCGGCCATTTCAGCACATTATAATACCGAGCCACTCCTCTTCTCTCATCCACTGCTGAAGGAATTCTTCAGAGGGGCCAAAAACTTAAGACCACTCAGGAGAGCCAGCAGTCCAGCCTGGGACCTTAACTTTGTATTGGAAAAGCTCACTCTACCTCCCTTTGAGCCAGCTGCAAATGTAGAGTTGAAATTTCTTTCTTTGAAAACAGTCTTTCTTCTTGCCATCACTTCAGCAAGAAGGGTGTCTGAATTATAGGCCCTCGTGGCAGTGGAGCCTTTCATCATCTTTCATGCGGACAGGGTGTCCCTCAGGACCAATCCTTCCTTTATGTCCAAGATGGTATCCAGTGTGGCCCTTAATCAGTCCATTCATTTGCCAACCTTCTTTTCTAATCCACAGAACAAAGGGGAACAAATACTGCACTCCTTGGACGTGCACAGACAACTTACATTTTACTTGTACAGGACTAAGCCTCTCGGGAAATCTGAGTAGCTGCTGGTTGCATTTGCTGCAGGGCAGAGGGGAAGGCTATTTCAAAGCAAACCATTTCTAAGTGGGTAGGCCATTGCATTAATTTCTGCTATAAGCACCATGGAAAACCTACCCCACAGGGGATAAGACCACATTCCACCAGGGCTGCATCAGCCTTTCTCAGAGGTTTCCCTACCAGAGACATCCTAGAAGCTGCTACCTGGAGTTCTGTAGATACTTTCACCAAGCATTACCACTTGCCAGTTTTTTCTAAATCCAGAGCTGGGTTTGCCACTGCAGTCTTGCAGGGCCTCATAGCTGGTCTTTATGCTATCTAATTGCCTCCTCCCATCCTTAGCTTTGGGAATCTACCCAAATGTGATGACTGGAACAGTGAAACATAAAGAACATAGTACAGTTGTGTACACTTACCATAAATGTAGATGTTTGAGTGTATTCACTGTTGCAGTCCTGGTTACCCTCCCTCCAGCCCCCTGACTTCTATTGACTATACCTCTAGTCTTGTTTACTATGCTTAAAGCTTTCTGGTGTATTTGCTTTTTGTTGGAGGTTTAACCTTGTATATAATTGCTTCCCATTATGGAGACACCTGACATCTGGAGCAAGAAAAACTGATGTAATGGTGTTGGCTGCATGCTTTATACCCCTGACTACCTGTCATCATGGAAGATGAGACACAACTGACGCAGGACCCAAGACTTTGATAATCAGGCTGACTGAGGGCTACCTGCAAGCAGATAACCCAAGTGTGATGACTGCGACAGTGAATGCACTCAAACATCTACATTTATGGTAAATGTACACAACTGTACTTTCTCTGCACTTCCCTTAGGCTTATCTACTGCGCCCAGGGTATTCACAAAATGCCTAGCTCCAGCCATTGCATATTGCAGGCAGAGAAGAATTCAAATTTACCCATACTCGGACGATTTCCTGATTCAGGCGGACAGTCAGGAATTGCTACTACAGCACCTGACATTTGTAAACAGACTTCTAACTTCACTGGGGTACACCATCAACGAAAATAAATCACATCTGGTACCCAGCCAACAGATAGTATTCCTGGGAGCAAGTTGAACACAACTTCCCAGATGGCATTCCTCACTCCAGAAAAACACATTTATTTGACAAACTACTTCAATCTACTGGCCACCAAAACCCAGCTATCTGCAAGAAAAATACTGCAAGCCCTAGGGTTCATGGCTTCTTGTATTCTACTAATTCCATATGCAAGACTGCGTATGAGGAAACTTCAGTGGTACTTAAAATGTCTCTGTTGTCAACATTCTCAGGACCTGGAAACAATGATTCCTATCATTCCTTGTGTAAGGACAGAGTTCCTTTGGTGGGCAGAGGCCTGCTACCACAACAAGGGACTCCTCTTCACACAACCCCCTGCTGCCCAAACCCTAACAACAGATGCATCAGACTATGCATGGTGGGCTCACATGGCAGGACAGTGCATTCAAGGCAAATGGAGCCCAAAGCAAATGCACCTGCATATCAATCAAAAAGAAATGTTAGCTGTACAGAATGCTCTGACAGCCTTCAAAGGCCTTATTCTTCCAGGACAACTATTGGTAACGACGGACAACACCACAGTTATGTGATACATAAACAAGCAGGGGGAACCCATTCCTACCCACTCTGCAGGTTAGCCATGGCTCTGTGTAACACAGTCTTGATCAACCAAGTACACCTGCAATCTCAATTCCTGCCAGGCAAACTAAATTCACTGGCAGATGACTTGAGCAGAAATCTAATGGACTCACATGAGTGGAAACTGGAGCCCAACATATTCAAGCTCCTGAGGCACAGGTGGGGGGATACCAGAGGTGGACCTCTTTGCTTCCCCTTAGAACTATCAATTGAGCAAGTATTGCTCCAGAACTTCCCACAGCCAAGCATGGAAAGTGGATGCCCTGTCCCTTACATGGGAAAACCTCTCAATCTGTGCCTTTCCCCCTCTGCCCCGCCTGTCGAAGGTTTTACTAAAGATCAAACAGGACAAGCCAAGGGCAATCCTGATTGCACCAGACTGGCGATGCCAGCACTGGTGTACCCTCTTTTGCGCAGTCTGACAGTAGTGCCACCATGGCACCTGCCTCAGACCCCTTCCCTGCTGTCCCAGCAGGAGGGCCAGATTTTGCATCCTCAGCTACAGACCCTGAACCTAGCAGCCTGGCTCATCCCCTGAACTCATCACCAGCAACCCTCAGCAAACAGGTGCTGGATGTCATCCTTGAGGCAAGGAGGCTTAGAACTAGAAAATCCTATTTGGAAAAGTGGAAAAGATACTGTTCTTGGAGCCAGTCTCAGGGATTGGACGCAACTGTGCCCAGCTTACCCCATATACTAGATTACTTAACAGAAATGCTCCACAAAGGCCTCGCCTTCTCTTCTATTAACAATTCATGCCTCTGCCATCTCAGCTTATTATAATGTTGAGCCACCCCTCTTCTCTCATCCTCTGGTCAAACAGTTCCTGAGAGGAGCCAAAAATTTAAGACCCCCCCCCCCAGGAGAGCTCCCACCCCAGCCTGGGACCTTAACTTTGTATTGGAAAAGTTCACGCTTCCTCCCTTTGAACCTGCTGCTACAGTAGAGTTAAAATTCCTCTCATGGAAAACACCTTTACTTCTAGCCATCACTTCAGCAAGAAGAGTGTCTGAATTGCAGGCCCTGATGGCCATGGAACCCTTCATCATCTTCCATGCGGACAGGGTTTCCCTCAGGACTAACCCTTCATTTATGCTCAAGGTGGTATCTAGTGTGGCTTTAAACCATTCCATTCATTTGCCAACTTTTTTCCCTAATCCTCATAATAAAGGGGAAAGGATCCTGCACTCTCTGGATGTACACAGGCAGCTTAGGTTCTATCTGGACAGGACTAGGCCTTTCAGGAAAACAGACCAGCTGCTAGTCAGCTTTGCTGCAGGGGCAGAGGGCAAGGCCATTTCAAAGCAAACCATTTCTAAATGGATAGCACACTGCATCCATTTCTGCTACAAATGGGAAACCTACCCCACAGGGGATCAGAACACATTCCACTAGGGCTACATCTACCTCTGCAGCCTTTCTCAGGGGAGTCCCTACCAGGGACATCCTGGAGGCTGCAACCTGGAGCTCTGTACACACCTACACCAAGCATTACCACTTACCTATCTTTTCTAAATCCAGACCTGGATTTGCCACAGCAGACTTACAGAACCTGCTTGCTAGCCCTAATGTTTCTTGACTGCCTCCACCCATCCTCTGCTGTGGGAATCAACCCAAATGTGATGACTGCAACAGTGAAACACGAAGAACATAGTACAGTTGTGTACACTTACCATAAATGTAGATGATCCAGTGTATTCACTGTTGTAGTCCTGGTTACCCTCCTTCCAGCCCCCCTGACTTCTCTTTACGTCTACCTATCCTTTTTATTTTGGCTTACCGTATATTATTGGTATTTGCTTTTTGCTGGGGGTGTTCCACACCATGTAATTGCTTCCTATTTAGGGGGCTCCTGACATCTGGGGCAAGAAAAACTGATGTAATGGCGTCAGCTGCATGTTTTATACCCTTGACGACCTGTCGAATAAGCGACAGCATCCGACGCAGAAATCCCAAGATTGGTATTCAGGCCAACTGAGGGCTACTTGCAGGCAGATAACCCAAATGTGATGAATGCAACAGTGAATACACTCGAACATCTACATTTATGGTAAGTCTACACAACTGTACTTTCTTACTGTAAATGAGTCTCAGTCATCCCTGTGGGTTAGCATATGGCTAAGGCACAAAGATTATGGAAGGTATACCTCCTATTGTTATAGATGAGATGTCAGGCTCTTTAGTTGCTGTTTTCTTTTTCAACTTGCTTGTAGACTATTTTGTCAGGAATGCTTCTATTTCTGTAACTGTGGGCGTCTGGACCATTTTTGGCATTTGTCATTATGTAGAAAAATGATGTCCTTCAAGGATGCATCTGCTGTCCTAACAAATGGGTTGTCCTGGCCTCAGGCAGCCCTTCGGTCGGCCGGATTCCAAAGTCTGGGTCTGGCCTCTGCTGGTGTCGCACTTCACCCGACGTCATAGCTGCAGTTCTTCGGGTATAAAGGCATCAGCCGACGCCATTTTCCTCAGTCTTTCTTGCCGCGTGGCGCCCGAAGCAGAAGCTGTTCGCAAGTGCCGGTCGGTCAGATCCAGAGATTGCTACTACGAAGACTTCTAAAAAGCTAAGTACCCCGTTGGGGACTCTTTCTTGCCTCAGCCGATGTCAGAAAAAGTGAATAACTGTTTAACTTGTGGGAAACAAATACCTCATAAAGACTTCCACTCTTACTGCCTACCTTGTTTAGGCCCAGACCACGACGTAGCAGCTTGTTTAGCCTGTGCTTCCTTCAACCGACGGACACTTAGACGTCGGTCGGAGTTTGCAGAGGAGTTTTTCGGCTCCGCTTTTGCTTATATTATGCCGTCGGAGATTCCGACTTCACATTTAGCTAAAAAGCGTAAGGAAAAGGACCGACACTCGCGGTCCGCGGTTTCGGCCGAAACCACGGTAAAGCCAACCGCGAGTGTCTCGGTTTCGGCTGAAACCGAGTCTGCGGTTCTTCCTTCGGCCGAAAGCATGCCTCCTACTACCGAGGCCTCTTCCAGCATGGCTGAATCTGCTATTGAAATTCCACCTGCTCTTACAGTTTCTCAGGATTTATCAGATACTATTCCCCTAGATGTATCTACTCCTGCACGTGGAGCTGCTAGGCCCCCTGCATCCATGTCAATTAAGGCCTTTGCCAGGGCTAAAGCAGCTAAATCTTCCAAGGCCGTGCCTACTAAAGCCCCCTCTCACAGGCCTAGCTCTAGCCTACTAAAGCCCCCTCTCACAGGCCTAGCTCTAGTACTCAAATGCTTAGTCTAGCAGAGGATCTCATTTCTTTGATCAGGGGATCCCAGCCTCACCCTGACAGGGCCTCTCAACCCCCTCCAGAGAAGAGACCTAGAGCAGAGCCCCCTGAGCCAGTTTCTACTGATTACTCCTCAGATGAATCAGAAAATACAAACCCTCCTGAGGGCCCTTATTCTCCATATGAGGACTCTGATGCAGAAGACTCCATTCCTTCTGCCTCTCCTCCTGAGGAATTTTCTTTTGGGGAAACCTTGCATGCTATGAGGGAACAATTTCAATGGCAGGGCCAGGATTTTTCAGACTCTAGGAAAAGGCTTAGGACTTTTTTGCATTTGCCACAGCATAGGCCGTTAGCCATACCTCCAGTACTTACAGTTGTGGATGATGCATTTAATGATGCTTGTACTGCTCCTGATTCACTCCCTCCGGCCCCTGCTAAGCCCGACAGATACTACAGGGTTCCGGACACACATAATCACTTGTATAAGGCTCCTTTTGCAGATCCGGAAACTATTTCACAGGGCCCCAAGGCTGTAGCAGCTACCTCTGCCAAAACCCACTCCCTCTGAAAGGGAATCTAGGGCCTTGGAGATGGGGTAAAAGTTTATACTTCTGCTACTCTTTCGGCTAGGGCCTTAAACTGTCAATTCCACATGTTTCAGTATCAGGAATTTATGTTAGATCAGTTATCTAAAAAACTGTCCTCGCCTGAACCTTTAGACCGAAAGTCTCTTCAGGAAATGGTACATAACATTCAGCAGGTCAGTAATCATTCCTTAAAATGCGGCTATGATGCACTGGAGGCCTCCTTTAGATCAGCTATGACTGGTACAGTGATCAGAAGGCATGCATGGTTAAAAGAGCATACCAGACCATGTAAAATCAAAGCTCCTAGATGCTCCCATGGATAAACACAATTTGTTTGGCTCTCCTGCACAGCAAGTGCTGAAGAAGGTGGAAGAGAAAGCAAAATCTGTCCAGATAGTCAAGGATTTCTTACAGGTCCAGCCTCCAAGGTTTAGTAGGAACTGGCCTTCCAAGAATTGGTCCTTTCCAGACACCAACAGAGCACAGAGAGGCAGGAATAGGCGCACAAGAGGCAGAGGTCAATCCAGAGGTGCCTACAGGGGACGTCAGTGGCAGCCTAGCAACCAGCGAAGTACTGCTGCAGATCCAACCACTACCACTTCCACAGGACAATCACAGTGACTTGGCTCTGAAGCCGCCTACCAGGGAACAACTAGAAGCACCCTTAGGCGGAAAGCTAGCCTTATTTTCAGTAAACTGGCATTGCATTACAGGAGACAAATGGATTTTACAGACAATAGACAAAGGTTACAGGTTTCACTTCCATACTCTACCAAGGAAGAGAGGAATGCCAAACCTACCTCCAAATCAAAAGGCAAACTCTCTAGAACAAATAGACAACTTAAAAAGGATGAGAGCTATAGAAAAGGTACCATCTATGGAACAAGGGCAAGGATTTTACTCCAGACTTTTCCTGGTGCCAAGAAAGGAAAATCAATGGAGACCTATTCTCGACCTGTCCGCTCTGAACACATACCTCATTGTCCCAAAATTCAAAATGCTGACTCTACAGCAGCTTCTTCCCATGCTGGGCAAGGAGTCTTGGCTGGTAACTCTAGATCTCAAGGAGGCATACCTGCACGTCCCCATACGACCAAATTGCAGAAGATACCTCAGATTTCTTGCAGGATCAGAGCATTATCAATTCTCAGCATTGCCTTTTGGCTTATCTACTGTGCCCAGAGTATTCACGAAATGCCTGGCATCAGTAATTGCTCATTGCAGGCTTCAGGGAATTCAAATTTACCCTTACCTGGACGACTGCCTGTTACAAGCGGACAACAAAAACAAATTAACAAAAGATTTGAAAAGGGTCATTCATCTACTGCAAGCCTTGGGATACACAGTCAATATAATAAAGTCAAGGCTGTTACCATCCCAAAGGATAACTTTCTTGGGTGCAGAACTGGACACATCAAATCAAATGGCATCCCTCACAGCAGAAAAACAGAAGCACCTTCCACTCTACTTCATGGCATTAACAACGCAGAACCAGCTTACAGCAAGGAAAGTCCTGCAAGCCCTGGGTTACATGGCATCCTGCATAATATTGATCCCTCATGCCAGACTGCATATGAGGAAGTTGCAATGGTACCTAAGGAATTTATGGTCTCAGCACAAGCACAGCCTAGAAACCCAAATTCCAATAATTCCATGCCTGAAGCAAGAATTCCGATGGTGGGCTCAGGCCTGTCAGTTGAACAAAGGACTGCCCTTCCACAGCCCTCAACCAAGCAAGACTATCACCACAGACGCCTCAGACCTCGGTTGGGGGGCACACATGCTGGACAAGTGCATACAAGGCTTATGGACTCAAGACCAGCTAAACCTACACATAAACCAAAAAGAGATGCTGGCAGTAAAGCTGGCAATTCAGGCATTCAGACCGTTTCTTCAACAGGGTCAATTGCTGATAAGGACGGACAACACCACAGTGATGTGGTATATCAACAAACAGGGAGGCACACATTCATATCCTCTATGCCGGATGGCAATGGATCTCTGGAATGTGGCCCTAAGCCTCAACATACAGCTCAAGGCAATATCTGTGCCAGGAAAAGAAAATATACTAGCAGACATCTTAAGCAGAACTACCACGGATGCCCACGAATGGATGCTGCATCCAGACATCTTCAAATCCATCACAAGGAAATGGGGACTACCAGAAATAGACTTATTCGCATCCCCACACAATCACCAATTGAAAAAATTCTGCACAAGGACATACCACCCACTTGATTGGAAGGTGGACTCCCTATCTTTCAGTTGGGAAAACCTGACAGCATATGCATTCCCACCTCTTCCTTTGATGCACAAGGTGCTATTGAAGATCAAAGAAGACCACCCAAGGATCATCCTGATAGCTCCAGACTGGCCGAGGCAGCATTGGTACCCACTACTGAGGAGCATGTCTCGGGAACTCGCATGGCCTCTACCCCTGGTTCCTTTACTGCTGACACAGAACAACTTCAAAACCCTGCATCCGAACCTGAAAACACTGCAGCTAGCTGCTTGGAACATTGCATAAGACAAAATAACCCAGATTTATCTCAAAGGGTTAAAGACATTCTCTTGGAAGCTCGCAGACCCTCAACAAGAAAAACTTACTCAGCGAAATGGAAAAGATTTCTCATTTGGAGTGCAGCAAAAGGGCAAAATGTAGCACTGGTAAACATAGCTACCATCCTGGAATACTTAGCAGAGCTTTTCCACAATGGCCTGTCTTACTCTTCCATTAAGATTCATGCGTCAGCTATTTCAGCAGAATACAACATGGATCCTCCAGTCTTCTCTCATCCTCTACTCAGGCAGCTTCTGAGAGGAATTAAAAATGTAAAGCCACCAAGGAAGCCACCATTGCCTACATGGGACTTGAACTTTGTGCTAGAAAAGTTGACACTTCCCCCTTTTGAACCAGCAGCAACAGCAGAATTACAGTACTTATCATGGAAAACTGCTTTCCTGCTTGCAGTCACTTCAGCAAGAAGGGTTTCTGAATTACAGGCATTAATGGCAGTGCAACCCTTCCTTATCTTCCATCAGGATAGAGTGTCCATGAGAACTAATCCTACCTTTATGCCAAAGGTGGTCTCCAGGGTATCTTTAAACCAAGCAATCCACCTACCTACATTCTTCCCCAACCCACAGAACAGGGGAGAAAGACTGCTGCATACCTTGGATGTGCATAGGCAATTGCGCTACTACCTGGACAGAACCAAGAACAATAGAAAAACTGACCAGCTTCTGGTAGCATATGCCACAGGAATGGAAGGAAAAGCAATTTCAAAACAGACAATCTCAGAATGGATAGGAAATTGCATTAGATTTTGTTATTCTTATCATGGAAAGGCAACTCCAGAAAATATCAGACCTCACTCCACAAGGGCTACAGCCACTACTACAGCTTTTTTACGAGGAGTGGCTACAAAAGACATTTTAGAGGCTGCTACTTGGAGCTCCGTGCATACATTTGCCAAGCATTATAATCTACCCTTATACTCCAGATCCCGAGCATGCTTTGCCACTGCTGTTTTTCAGGGGATCTTAACTACACCATAATCTTGTTAGTGCCTCCTCCCCCAGTTTGGCTATGGTATTCTACCCATTTGTTAGGACTGCAGATGCATCCTTGAAGGACATAGTACAGTTTTGTACCTACCATAAATGTAGATGTCCGAGAGGTATGCATCTGCAGTCAGGATTACCCACCCTCCTTCCCCTCTGTGGTACTCCTAGGGTATTTGCCCATCTTGTAGCTAGCTGGGGGAATTTATTATGGTGTATTTGTTTGTATATATGTATATACATGTTTATTTCTATTTGCTATCTGTTGTTTGGAAACATTTGCATTTATCCAAATTTAGCCTTCCTAGAGGGCATCTGGCAACTGGCATCTGGGGCAAGAAACACTGAGGAAAATGGCGTCGGCTGATGCCTTTATACCCGAAGAACTGCAGCTATGACGTCGGGTGAAGTGCGACACCAGCCGAGGCCAGACCCAGACTTTGGAATCCGGCCGACCGAAGGGCTGCCTGAGGCCAGGACAACCCATTTGTTAGGACTGCAGATGCATACCTCTCGGACATCTACATTTATGGTAGGTACAAAACTGTACTTTTCTTTTCCTGCTGTAATGTTGTTTGTTTTTGCTATGATGGTCCAAGTTGTGTTAGAAAAGGGTCGTAGACCAGTTCACCTTATCTGGTCACCAAATGTTATAAATACATCAATTGTTAAGTCAGCTTGTTAGAGTTACAGGAGATAGCCCTTAGTGGACTCTACTCTTAGGCTGAAATCGTCTGAGCTCATTTCAGACCTCTCAGATGTGGGAAAGCATGCAGTCAAATGTGATACAGTGCTGTTGCATGCATCTTCTAGGGATGCAGCAACAGAATCTCTTTTTAAAAGCTATGTCTGCATTAGGATTTAGCCACTGCCTGAGGATGCGAACAGACAGTAGGGCTAGTAGCCTCTATCTGGAATGGCAGTTTACCTTTCAATGCAATGCTGATTTGATGGATGCTGCTGCTTTGCAGACTTGGTGGCTTGACTTCTCTCATGATTCCTACTTCTTCTTCCTGTGGTTTCATATTGCCTAACATATGAGACTTGCCAGAAGAAGGTACAATTATTTGAACATACGGTAAAGTGTAAGTCTGTGAATGAGGCTGCAGCCAGCAGCCACGATTCCCCATCCCTCTTTTTCCGATTTTGTAGTTGAATGGGTGACCTTGGTAACTGCGTAGGTTGGAATGCCCTCCTCTAATTTCTTAATTCACCAGGAGAGTAAATGGAGACAGAGGACAGAATTGTCATTTTTGTTGCTTAATCATGTGGACTCTGATGCTTTTGTGTTGAATTTCTAGGATGTTAATGGGTAAAGAATTTTGTTTCTTAGTTTGTTCCTGTACATGATGCCTTGTTCCAGAAACCTCTCTTATAGATCTTTTGCAGAATCTCTTCATTTTATTGGGAGATTTTAATGAAGCTTAAAATGATATCCCCCCCTCCACTATAACAAACACAGTAGTGGCTACCTTTTTCTTTGGTGACTACCATGTATTCTCTAGGTTGGCATATTTATGTAACGGTGTAAAGTGCTTGTAGTACTTTGTGTAAAGGGAACATCTAGTCTTACATTTTTATGTAGCTTCTGGCTTTTTTGGGATACCTTTAACAGGATAAAATCTGTTGCTCATTTAGCACATCTGGCCAAGAATAGCCAGTTAAATGAGTGCCAAGCAGATGTTTGATAACAAGAGTGATCAGCACTGACATGTAGGCACAGTACTACAAGAAGCAATATATTCATGCTAAAGTTGATAATCAGCTGCAAGTAAGTGCCCATACACCAAATTACAACTATCTCAGAGGTAGTGCATATTAACTTATTTATTTTATTTTAATAAGGTGGGAAGGTTGGTCAGACTGACCCTTTTCAGTCATGACTTGGGCCCATGGAGCAACATGTAACAACTGACATTTATTTACAGTAACTGCATCATCAGTATTTGTTTGCGGTTTATATTAGCAGTCGTACAATACTGTAAATAACAGGTTTTAGAGCAGCCAAGTAAACAAATGCATTACTATACTGTGAGACAGTTAGAACAGTATTTGCATTATGTGCAGTTAGAAAATGATGGTTTCATTGTAATGAACAGGGAGAGAGCAGTTGTTTTAGAGTTAATCTGTTATCTTTGAAGCAACTTTCCCTTTGCTGCACAGATCACGATATGCTGTTTGTTTTTTTACCCTTGACGTCAGTTGAAAGGAGTTTCCATATAGCTGAGGATATAGTTAACGATTTTTTGATAGTTGTTATCCCTGAAAGAGGGAGTCTTATTACTAGGATTGTCCAACTTTGGGTAGATTGCCCAATAAGTAGCAGTGTTGGGGGTGGGGGGTTGCAAGGTGAATGTTTGAGTCTCAGTGTATTTACATGAGTAGACACAGTTTGATGATTGCACTTTTCAGTGTTAATTAGTGTTGCATCAAATTTTTGGTATACAGCCCGGTTAATTAAAACATGTATGTAAAAGTTGTAAGAACTCCACTTGATCTTAATTGTTCTCTTTGTTCTTATAATCTCAATAGCTAAAGAATAAAGCCATCAAATGGCACAGTTGGAGTACAGTATAGATAAAGTTTACTGTTAGATAAGATAATTCATCAGGTAGCAAACTGTAAATATCAGGAAGAACTACTTAAAATGCATCCTGTATTTTTGGAGAAGTGCGGAATTCCAAGAATAGCAGCCAAACAGTGATATAGTTGGAGTTGCTGGAGAACTTCATAAAGGATACCTGTTGGAGAATATAGTAAGCAGTGATATTAGTCAGTGCAGGTGACTTTAGTTCACCTTTTAACAGTATACCTTGTCTTAAAAGGAAAAAAAGAGAGAGAGATGCAACCCGAAAATGACTTCTCAGGAAGTATCTAAAAGATGATCATCGTTGTAATGCAGCATCTAGTGTAACAAATCTTCAATCAGAAGGAACACTGCAGGGAGAATACTTTAATATGATTTGCTAATAAATGAATTTTGACAGTGTAGAAGAGAGACAAACAAGGATAATGAAATCGCTCAAAGAAATGAGAGGCTTATACAGTAGTGTAGGATCAAGAAATTGGAATGTGTGACAGTAGAAGAAAAATGCTGGCAAGGAAAAGGATTCTTTGCCAAACTAGTTCAGTGAATTGCTTAAAATGGAGCACTTTGCCACCTGAATAGGGTGGATGATGAAAAGACATTAGAATATATACTGTGTTCTGAGCAGCAGTTCTGGTAAAAATAAGAAAAAGTTTACATTGCTTCCCAGAATTAATGAGGGGTGTATGCACTAGGCTGCCGTCATCGGGCAGCATAGTGCTAGTATAAACTTTTTCGCTGCAGGAGTAGGTGATTGAATTTTTAAGTTACATATGCTGATACTCCTGCTGATCAGGTAGACACCGGTGTGATCCTAACCATAGTTCTGTTCTGCTAACAGCTTTGATGTTTTTGTTATGATCAACTTTGAAATTAGTAACTGAAAGATCCACATTCTGCAGTTCCCTAACTTGAGTATACTTCTGGAACAATAGACAGACATTTTAATTATTGCAGTCATCCAGGAGAGCTGCTAATTGGAAATTACTAGATTCAAAGTCATTTTACTAAGACAGTTGATACACTTACAGTCTCAGAACTGGCTACCTAACTGAAGGACACATAATTTATCTTTATGCAGGATCAAGAATTATTTGACTGATGAATGCCCCTTTTGGCTTTTATGCACAATTTTATGACATAAGGAATCTTTTTCATTTGCATGTACACAAAATATTTGAATGTGCTGCTGGAATGAAAAAAGTTATGAGCTGAAAGCTGAGCAAGTTGCATTGTAAGGCACATCATTCTTTTGGAAATTTCTGAAGTATTTCCATTCATGTTTACAGGTACCCGGAAGAAGAGGAGACCAGATCTTACCTGCTTGACAGGGGTAACGTAAAAGATAAAGAGATTTTAAAAGACAGGGGGTCAGAGAGAAATAGGCTAGACAGGGAAAGGGCAGATCAAACAAGTTTAGACTGTTACAGCAAAAAGGAAACTGATATAATGCCATTTCTTGGAGATTCTGCTGATGAAATGGATGACTATAGGCAGTTCAAGATCTCCAGTCAAGGAGAGCAGAGTAAAACCTACCCTACTGAAGCTCACTGGAATGTTGACTGTGACAATGAAGGAACCAAGTACAAAACTAAAGTTGCATTGAAAGGTGAAAGAGAATATGAAGGGTTTGGGGAAGACAGAGTCTTCAAATTTAAGGATTCTATGGTAGACAGAGGCAATCTGACCAAAGATAAGTTTAAGGAAGATGATAGGTACTGGGATAAGACAGCAATGAAGAAAGAAACACCATCCCCAGAGCAGGTAAAATCTGAAAAGCACAAAGAGGTCTACAATCCTTCAGCAACTAAAACTGTGGATGTAAAAGAAAAAGACCGAATGACTGTCAAAGAGGAGAGCCCAGCCAAGGCAAAAGGGTTAACTAGTGAGTCTTACCACTCTGAAGTTAAACTCAAAATGGCAGCATTGCCATTTGATGAGCCATTAAGGTAAATAAGCTTCATTGTTAATTTTTTTTTTCATGTATCCCGTGTGTTATTGCTTTAAGTATAAATATGTATCTCTCCCCTCCCCCCTTTCTTTTTCTAGAACAAGTTCGTCACTGGCTAGTGATAGGCAAATTGCCAGTGCACTTGTACATTCTGTCAAGAAGGAGCAAAACTTCCGATCCATCTTTGAGCACATCAAGGTTCCACAAGCAAATAAAAGCTCGTCAGAGACATTTATTCAGCACATCGTTTCATTGGTTCATCGTGTGAATGGTATGTTTTGTTTCAAGTTTATTATTTACAACCAGTTTTCCTGTGTATGTCAGCTGTAGCTGTGGCTGTTGCTGTAGCCATTTCTTAAGCCCATTTTTTAGCTGATCCCAACAGTGACCATTTACCCCCCCCCCCCCGACACATTCATTCCCTGAAGGGAGCAAGAGCTTTATGGCCCATCCATTCTCCCTGGGATGAGAATCAGGACGCAGGAGTGGTGATGCTCAGTGGAGGTGTTTTGAAAATTTTATTTTATTGAGCCCCTGATATCTCTTGCCATATCTTTGACTTCAGTACATGCTTATATCAGAGAAAGCATGTGATGTTATGTAGTCCAATCTCGCCTTCATTCTTACCCTTGGGTTCAGAGCCGATCCTCTGCTCCGACTCGGCCATACTCTAGCTCCAAGTCTTCAATTGGCTCGTTGCTGAGAGGTATCCCATCATGCAACAGGCCCATTCCCCCGATCTTGTTTGCCGCTCATTTTGCTCAAATGTGGTCTCGCTTTTGGCCATGGCGAAGTATACTTTTTTTCTAAATTTTTGGCTGTTTGTTGCTCAAAAAAAGCAATTTTCATAGCTACTGTGTGTGTGTCTCTCTTGCTGGTTGTGTGGCCTTTTCGTTGGCCATTTTTTGGTATCTCGTTGCTCCCCTTTCTTCCCATGGGCTAGGCCCGTTCCAGTTAGAGGACCTAGTCCTCCCCATTGTTTCCGTGTGGTCTTTTGTTTTGTGCCTGCTGTGTACTTGTTAGCTTATTTAGTGTTTTGTCATGTCTGGTAGTGGTGTTATCCTGCCTTTGTTTCTCCGGGCTAGGCCCGTTTAATTTAGAGGACCTAGTCCTCCCTGTAGTTTTTATTCCCGTAAGTTGCTAGGCCTTTTTTAGATAGAGGCTCTAGTTTCCCGTGCAGGGTTTAGTTATGTCTATTGTGTGCACGTGTTGTTTTGTACCTGTACCTGTGTATGTACTCCTTTATTCAGTATGTCTAAGGATTCTAAGGAACACAGGCCTTCGGGCTTTAAAAAGTGTGTTGAATGCAACAACAAAATGTCTTTGACTGATGGGCACTCCGTGTCCGTGTACTGCTTGGGGGCTGTTCACCTCCAAGAGTCCTGCTTGTTTTGTCATTCCGTCAGTCTCCGCGTGCTACAGGAGAGGAAGAACAAGCTCATTCTGAAAGGACCGCTTAAACACTCCTTCGAGGAAGACTTGGTTAAGTCTTCCAGTGCCATACCCTCTCCAGCTAAAAAGGACAAAAAGACTGCTAAGAAGTACTTTTTGGCTCTGTTTCTTCGGAACCGCAAGAGAAAATTACTAGAACAACTTCTCCTTCGGCTCCATTGGCTTCTGTGCCGACAGAAGGTAGTGTATTGAGTGTGTCTGTATCGGCTCCCAGCCTTTCGGAGCCGGTCACGGATTTTTTGGTTCGGAGCCGGTCTCCAGTTGTTCGACTGGGTTCTCCTTCACATAAGTCTCCCTCTGTAGGGAGGTCCAGATCTCCAACTATATCCTCCATGTCCTCAAGGACCCTTTCCAATGAGGACATTGATAAGAGTGGTGAAGAAATTGCTTCATTCAACGGTTCTGGCCAGATTGATTTTGGCTCCGACCCATTCGACTCCGGAGCCCGTGGCCCCTTCATCATTTGTTGTTCCTTCTCTGAGCCTTTCTCGGCCTTCGAAGCCGGAGTTGTCGGTTCCGTCAGGTCAGTTCCAGTAGCTTCACCTGGCTTCTTGGTTCCGATTTTCCCTCTGACCCCGTCTGCTCCGTCCACGGGGTCGAGTGTCCACAGTTCCCCAGTTGGACCCGAGGGGGTGGGCATGGATCGATCTTCATTGGTTCCAAGCCTTCCTCTCGGTGCTTCGGCTCGGGTGAGCTTGGACCCGACATCTGCCTCGGACCTCATCTCCTCAGCGCCGAGGACTACTACTGTATCCTCTAAGGTCAGTCGGCCTTCAGAGCTGGGGGGGGATCAGCCTTCGAGGTTATGAGTGTGCTGGCCATGTAATCAGCTGCATCCTATGGCACTGATACTCTGCCCCCTCTCTCACCGGTGTCAGTTTCGGATCAACCTCTATCCCTGGACAGCAGAGACCCAAAGCCTCAGGATGCCTCCATGAGTGGTCCCCAACTTTCTGACGTCTCCCCAGAGTTTTTGCCTGAGGAGCCCGTCAGAAAGAGATTGTGTAAGAGGAAACACGTCCACTCCCTGGATGAGTCTCTCACGTCGGACATCGACCTCGAGGAGTCAGAGGGGTCCCTCAAGTCGTCTTCTTAAGATATCTCTTTTTCAGATATCCTTGAGATCTTGAAGCAGAGAGGAGATTGGCCCTCCAGATCCCCTTCTGATGAGGAGTCTGTGTTCCTGAAGTCTTTTGGGTCTCAGCCTTCTGCCTCTTGGGTCTCCCTTTTGATGAGCTACTAGATCTAGTCTGTCGAAAGGTGGTGTGGGAAACTCCTGACACTGTGGAGACCCAGTAAGTTTTTGTCTGCTCCCACAAACAAGTAATATCTGACAAAAGGCATTCCAGTAGATGCCATGATGGTGGTAGCAGCCACCAAGAAGGAACTTGCTGAAACTTCGTCTACCGTCCATCCGCCTAACAAAGAGTCCCGGGCCATGGACTGGTATGGGAAGCGTGTGTTTACCTCAGCGGCCTTTATTCTGCGGTTGCTGAACTACTTGACACATTTTACAAGGCTCCAGAGAGATCTTCTAAAAGAGGTAGGAGATTCTTTACAGGGTAACGTTTCTGATGTTGTGGCACAGAAGGTCAAGGCACAGATATCTACCCTAAATTCCCTTACCAACTCCTCCATGAGGCTGATCTCATACACAGATGACGGCGTGAGCAGGGCAGCGGGTTTCGGAGTCTCTCTTAGGAGACACTCCTGGATGCACCTATGTAATTTCGCGGAGGCCTTCAAGTCTACGTTCACCAACGCCCCATTTGACGGTTCATCGTTATTCGGAACAAAGGTGAAGGACACTCTCACTAGGTGCGAGCAGGAAGGAAAAACCCTGTCTGCCGTGGGAGTCCATTTTTCCATGCCTTCTAGACCTTACCCCAAGGGCCAGAAGGGTGAGAAAATGTGGTTCAGGAAGTCGCAGAGGTTTTTTTCAGGATGCAGAAAGTGATTCCCACTCCAGAGGCAGGGGAGGGGGTGGAAATTCAGGTAGATGCCGCCCTAGAGGTAGAGGAGGCCCACATAACCAGGGGGACCATGATTCCTTTCGCATTTCTCCCTACCAGCGCTCCTGAAGGGAGGCCCGACTGTGCGTCTCTGGAGCCGGTCGGGTGGCACATTTCTTTATTCCCAGAAGCCTGGCAAAACGTTACCCAAGACGAGTGGGTATTAAAGATAATTTCCAGAGGTTATCATATTCCCTTCTCTTCTCCTCCCCTTCCAACCAAGAGAATTCCAGACGTCTTGGATCTCAGCCGATTGAGCCTACATGTACAAAAGTCCAAGTTCCGCATGGTCACCTTATAGTCAATACTCCCTCTGTTAGGGAAAGATGTGTGGATGTGCTCCATCGACCTCAAAGATGCTTACTACCATATCAAGATGGACAGGGCATCGAGAAGTCATCTATGCTTCCGGCTGGGAGCCAGTCATTTTCAGTTTCGCTCTCTGCCCTTTGGTCTCACCACAGCCCCCAGGGTGTTCACCAAATGCATGGCAGTGGTAACAGCTCACTTGAGACGTTAGGGATTCCAAGTGTTTCCATACCTGGACAACTGGCTCCTTTCTGCCACCACCAGGCATCTACTGTTACAGACCAGGGACGCCACCATTACACTGTGCCAAAGGTTAGGAATTACTCTAAATTGGGAAAAATCTGCCTTGTTGCCCTCGCAGCATGTCACTTTTATTGGCGCCGAACTAGATACGGTGCTCATGAAGGCCTTCTTACCAGAAGAGAGAATTCAGGCTCTGCAACAACAGGTCTACGCCTTACTACCATTGAGGAAGGTCAAGGCAAAAGTGGTCCTCAAGTTATTAGGGACCATGGCTGCCACGATCATGCTAGTTCCCCTTGCCAGACTACACATGAGGGTTTTTCAGTGGCTGCTTTTCGCCCAATGGTCACTACAGTATCTTCCACTCTCCCATTCTATTCTGATTACGGACACGTGCAAGCAGGATCTACGCTGGTGGCTTCAGGCCAGCAATCTCAACGTGGGTAAGCCTTTTGACCCATCATCTCCAGTTGACACGGTGACCATGGATGCCTCCCAGATCGGGTGGGGGGGCATTATCTCGGCAGGACAGTCCAAGGCACGTGGCAGGATCATGAGACCTATTTACATATCAATGTCTTGAAGATGAGAACAGTGCTATTAGCGTTGCAAGCACTTCTGAGCTTTCTCCCTCTAGGGACAATTGCAATCCACTCCGACAACATGTCAGTGGTATGGTATCTGAACAAGCAGGGTGGAACCAAGTCATACCCCCTTTGCAGAGAGGCACTTCGAGTTTGGCAGTGGGCGGTGTCTTCCCAACGCTTTCTAGTTGCAACGCATATACCGGGGAAGTCCAACTTGATTGCTGACAGGCTGAGCAGAGCTATCCTAATGTCTCACGAGTGGTCCCTGAACAAATATGTTGTGGAGAAGATATTCCACAGATTGGGTCAGCCATGCTGCGATCTATTTGCCAGCCCCCTCAATGACAAATGCAGCGGCTACTTCACCCTTATCCCCCCTGAGGGAGAGACACCCAGGGACACTCTGGTTCACGATTGGCCCTCCGGTCTTCTCTATGCCTTTCCACCATTTCCTCTGATGTCAAAGGTCATTCAGAAAGCACAGTCTTTGGGCAGCAAAATGATCCTAATTGCCCCACACTGGCCTCGTCAGATTTGGTTTCCCTTCCTTCAACCCTATCTAATTGACTCCCTGGATTCTGGACCCAGATCCAGATCCTACTGACTCATATGTCATGACAGATGTTCTTCGTATTTCACTGTTGCAGTCATTACATTTGGGGTAATCTGCTGGCAGGTTGCCCTCAGTCAGCCTGAATATCAAAGTCTTGGGTCCTGCGTCGGATGCTGACTCCTCTTCCATGATGTGAGGTCGTCAGGGGTATAAAACATGCAGCTGACGCCATTTTCTTCAGTCTTTCTTGCCACACGGTGCCCGAAGTAGAAGCAGTTCGCAAGTGCCGGTCGGCTGGCTCCTGAAATTTCCGCATTCGAGTTTCAGAACCGAAGTCTTCAATTAAAGCTAAGTACCCCGTTGGGGAAACTGTTTCTTGCTCCTTACCGATGTCAGTAAAAGTTAATAATTGCATTACTTGTGGGAAGCAAATACCTTGTAAGGATTTTCATTTGTACTGTATTCCTTGCCTAGGCCCAGATCATAACGTGCCTTGCTGTCGGTTTTGTGCTAGATTTAACCAACGCACTATTAGGCATCGGTATATCTTTGCTTCAAAATATTTTGGAAACAGATTTAATTACCCATTGGATAGCAGTCCGACTACTGGAGTTCACAAAAATCACAAAGAAAAGGACAGAGACAGACCATCGAGATCCAAAACCGACGACGAAGCTTCTCCTAAGCTAGTCGCCGGTTCGCCGGTACTCCAATGAGGCGCTTTCGCAGCCCTTGATACCCGCTACTTTTGAGTCGCAGGCCTCTACCAAGACTCATGTGGAGTCCAGCATGCCGCAAGATCAGAGTATTGTACCCGCGGATTTCTCTCCCTCAGATGGGTCCGAAGCCGCTGAGCAGGCACCAGCTTCTGAGGATGTTTTCAGGCCTCAACATTTCTATATAAAACCGATGCCAGCTTCAACAACAACTTTTAAGGCTAAAAAAATGACGCATGAGCCACGTGCTCAGGCCTCTATGCCTAAAAAACAGATGATCAAAATGGCTGAAGACTTAATTACTATGATCAAGGGTTCCCAAGCCCCTCCTGATAAGAGGCCTAGGCAAGACACTGATTATGAATCTTCAGATCAGGTTTCTATTTCTTCTGATTCCTCTTCTGATCAGGAATTTTCTATACCACCCTATGAGGATTCAGATGCAGAAGAATCCATCCCATCTACATTCCCTCCTGAACATTATTCTTTTGGAGAAACCTTGCATACTTTAAAGGAACATTTTCATTGGGTGAGTCAGGATTTCTCAGAATCAAAAAAGAGGCTTAGGGATTTCCTTTTCCTCAGCATAGGCCTTTGGCTATACCTCCTGTATTAGACATTGATGATGATGCGTTTTCGGAATCAAGCATGGCTCCTGATTCCCTGCCTCCGGCTCCTAGTAAGCCAGACAGATATTACAGGGTTCCTGACTCCCACAAATTTTTATTTAAAAATCCTGCTGCTGAACCTGAAACTATCCCACAGGGTCCCAAAGGTGTAAAGGCCTCTACAGCCAAGAATCCTACACCCTCTGATAGAGATTCCAGGGCGCTGGATAGATGGCGAAAGAAGGTTTATACTTCTGCAACCTTGGCAATTAGGGCCTTAAACTGCCAATTTCATATGCTTAAATATCAACAGCATGTTATGGGATTATTGAAACAGAAAATTATGTTGATTTCTGAATGTGTGGAAAATAAAGTATTACAGGAATTATTGCATGCAGCAGAACAGGTTGGAAAGCATACTTTGCAATGTGGTTTTGATTCCTTGGAGGCCTCTTGCAGGGCCGCAGTTGCTGGATCTATGATTAGAAGGCATGCCTGACTCAAGGAGCAAAATCTGCCTGATCATGTTAAAGCTAAATTGTTGGATGCACCTTTACAGCATGATACTATGTTTGGTAATAAGGCAGAAGAGGTTTTAAAGAAAATGGAAGACAAAACTAAATCTATGCAAACTGTAAAAGATTTTTTACAAGTGCAGCCACCCAGATTCAGTAGACAGTGACCTACAAAAAATTGGTCCTTTCCTGCATCCAACAGAGCCTCACAAGGCAAATCCAGGTGCTCAAAAGGCTCTAGATACTAATCTCAGGGTTCTTACAGGTCAAAGCAATGGGGTGTCTCTACCTCCAAATCTGAAGGAAACAAAGCACAACCATACAGTAAGCATTCTCAATGACTTCCCTCTGCCATCACCAAGCACTTATCTTTTGGTAGGGGGAAAATTAGCACTTCATGCTCAAAATTGGCAGTTAATAACCCAGGACAAGTGGATATTAAACATAGTATCCCAGGGGTACAGATTTCATTTCCATACCTTGCCAATTCCAAACGGTTGGCCAGATCTGCCCCAAAATCAATGGGCAGAGGCACAGAAACAAGTTACGTCCCTCATAGATATGGGGGGCTATTCAAAAAGTACCAAAATAGGAAAAAGGGCAAGGGTTTTGTTCAAGACTGTTGCTGGTACCCAGAAAAGACAATGCCTGGCGTCCAATACTGGATTTATCGATTTTGAACACATCCCAAAATTCAAAATGCTGACTTTGCAGCACCTTCTGCCCATGCTAGGCAAGAACACTTGGTTAGTGACTCTAGACTTAAGAGGCATACCTGCATATCCCAATAAGGGAATCGTGCAGAAGATACCTCCGCTTCAAGGCTGGTTTTATGTATTACCAATTCTCTGCACTGCCATTTGGCTTATCTACTGCACCCAGGGTCTTTACAAAGTGCCTGGCACCAGTAATTGCATTTTGCATACAAAGAAGCATACAAATTTATCCTTACTTGGACGACTGTCTCATTCAAGCAGAAAACAAGGACATTCTTCTTCAACATCTGGCATTTGTAAAAAGGCTTCTGACATGCCTAGGGTATACAATAAACGAAAAGGTATCACAACTGGTACCCTCTCAAAAAAATTACATTCCTGGGTGCAAGCTTGAATACAACTGACCAGATGGATTACCTTACGCCAAGCAAACAAAGGCAACTGACTGTTTACTTCAAACAGATGGCAACAAAAACCCAGTTATCCGCAAGACAAATTCTGCAGGCTTTGGGGTTCATGGCATCCTGCATTCTACTAATTCCATATGCAAGACTGCATATGAGGAAACTACAGTGGTATCTAAAAAGGTTATGGAGTCAACATTGTCACAGTCTGGAAACAATGATTCCTCTCATTCCCTGCCTACAACAGGAGTTTCTTTGGTGGACAGAGACATGTCACCAGAACATGGGACGGTCTTTCACTCTACCCCCTGCCTCCCAAACCCTAACTACAGATGCATCAGACTATGCTTGGGGAGCCCATTTGGCAGGGAGATGCATTCAGGGCATATGGAGCCCAAAACAAATGCATCTGCATATCTACCAGAAGGAGATGTTAGCTGTTCAGAATGCCCTGACAGCCTTCAAGGATTTACTACATCCAGGACAACTATTGATAAAGACTGACAATACCACGGTTATGTGGTACATAAACAAGCATGGGGGTACACATTCCTACCCCCTTTGCCGATTAGCCATGGCATTGTGGGACACAGCCCTGATTTACCAAGTACATCTTCAAGCTCAATTCCTGCCAAGAAAACAAAATACTCTGGCAGACGATCTAAGCAGAAATATTATGGACCCTCACGAGTGGAAACTGGACACACAAGTCTTCAGTATGATAACAGATAAATGGGGGAGTCCAGACATAGATCTAGTTGCCTCTCCTCAAAATTATCAACTGGACAAATTCTGCATGAGGACTTATCACAGACAAGCATGGAAAGTGGATGCCCTATCCTTCAGTTGGAAAAACCTATCAGTCTACTCCTTTCCTCCTCAGCCTCTTCTCCCCAAGGTCTTATTAAAGGTCAGACAGGAAAAAACAAAAATTGTCCTAATTGCCCCGGACTGGCCTCGCCAGCACTGATACCCAATCCTAAGGAATATGTCTCAACTCTCTCCTTGGTACTTGCCTCTAATACCTCATCTACTGTCTCAGCAGCGCAATCAAATTCTGCACAATCAGCTCCAAACTCTGAACCTGGCAGTGTGGCTTATCATGTAATTATTCAAACAACACCTCTCAGTAAATCTATGATGGCATTTTGGAAGCCAGAATGCCTAGTACTAGAAAATCTTATGCTGATAAATGGAAGAGATTCTGTGCTTGGAACCAAGCACAAGGAAACGGACACAGCAAAGCCAAATGTTCCTCAGATTTTGCAATACTTGACTGAGATGCTTGACAAGGGCCTATCTTTTTCATCAAAAAAATGCTTGCCTCTCCCATCTCGGCTTATTACAACACAGAGCCTCCCATCTTTTCTCATCTTCTGCTAAAACAGTATCTTAGAGGGGCCAAAAAATTTAAGGCCTCCCAGAAGATCACCAGATCCTGCATGGGACTTCAATTTTGTGCTGGAAAAGCTCACCTCGCCTCCTTTTGAACCAGCAGCTACTGCGGATATAAAGTTTTTATCTTGGAGAACAGCTTTCCTTCTGGCAATCACTTCAGCAAGAAGGGTTTCAGAACTACAGGCCCTCATGGCTGTGGAGCCTTTTATTACATTTTATCCGGACAGGGTATCCCTCAGGACCAATCCTTCCTTTATGCCTAAGGCGATATCCAGTGTAGCTCTTAACCAATCTATTTACCTGCCAACTTTTTACCCAAATCCGCAGAACAAGGGGGAGCAGATTCTGCATTCCTTGGATGTACACAGACAACTAAGATTCTACTTAAACAGGACCAAATCTCTAAGAAAGTCTGAGCAACTACTGGTGGCATTTGCTGCAGGATCAGAGGGGAAGGCTATTTCAAAGAAGACTATTTCAAAGTGGATAAGCCCACTGCATTCGTTTATGCTACTTGCATCATGATAAACCGGTGTCCAAGGAAATCAGGTCACATTCCACCAGGGCTGCATCTACCTCAGCAGCTTTTCTCAGAGGAGTTCCAACCAAAGACATTCTAGAAGCTGCTACTTGGAGCTCTGTTCATACATTTACAAAGCATTATCATTTGCCTCTCTTCTTTAAGTCCAGGGCAGGCTTTGCCACTGCAGTTCTGCAGGGCCTTATAGCTGCTCCTAATGCTATTTAGCTCCATCCTCCCATCCATAGCTTTGGGATTCTACCCAAATGTGTAATGACTGCAACAGTGAAACACGAAGAACATAGCACAGTTGTGTACACTTACCATAAATGTAGATGTTCGAGTGTATTCACTGTTGCAGTCCGAATTACCCACCCGCCATCCCCCTTTTTTCTAGAACTTCTCTTTCCTTCATTATATTCTACAGCCTTTGTGGTGTATTTGCTTTTAGATGAAGGTAAAGTTTATGTTGTTACAGTTACATTTATATATAGATGTATATGTGTGAATATATATATATATATATATATATATATATATATATATATATATATATATATATATATATATATATATTTTTTTTTTTTTTTGCTCCCCATTTGGGGGGCACCTGACATCTGGGGCAAGAAAACTGAAGAAAATGGCGTCGGCTGCATGTTTTATACCTCTGACGACATGATGTCATGGAAGAGGAGACAGCAACTGACGCAGGACCCAAGACTTTGATATTCAGGCCGACTGAGGGCAACCTGCCAGCAGATTACCCCAAATGTAATGACTGCAACAGTGAATACACTCGAACATCTACATTTATGGTAAGTGTGCACAACTGTACTTTCCATCCCTCCATCCAGACCCTCAAGTTGACAGCTTGGCTGCTCCAGTTCCATCCCTAGTCAGGCTTCATGATTTTCCCCCGGAAGTGGTCCACATTCTGTCATCTTCCCACAAGCCTTCTTCCAGGAAGATTTATTCCAGTAAGTGGAATAGATTCTCCATTTGGGCCCGCAAAAGACATATTGATCCTTATACAGCACCTATTTCGACAATATCAGAATTTTTCTCAACTGTTCAGTCAGGGGTCAGCTGCAGCAACCATTAAAGTGCAACTGGCAGCAATTTCTACCTTTCACGTTGCTAATGAGCCCAACCTTATGGTTATGGCTTTGTAGGGCCTTTCTGAAAGGGACAATGTTACTCCGACCTCCAGTCTTTGATCCAGTAATGCCATGGGACCTCAATTTTGTATTACAGAAGCTCACCTCGACTCCCTTTGAGCCCGCAGCCACTTGTGACATTAAAGTCTTGTCATGGAAGGCAGTATTCTTGGTAGCCATAACTTCAGCTAGACGGGTCTCTGAGCTCCAAGCTTTATTGATTAAGCCACCTTATTTGGTGTTTCACAAAGATTGGGTCTCCTTAAGAGCCAATCCTTCCTTTATTCCAAAGGTTGCTTCTGTTGTCAATATCAGCCAATCCATTGAGTTGCCTGTGTTTTTTCCTGAATTCTCTAACAAGGCAGAATTTAAGTTTCATCAGCTAGACGTTCATAGACCATTGCATTTCTATTTACGTAGCACAAAAGATTTCAGGAGATCAGATCAACTGTTTGTCTCATTTTCAGACACTAGACTTGGGATTCCTGTTTCTAAATTAACCTTGTCTCGCTGGATTTCCAATTGCATCTCCTTTATTTATGCTTCAAATGACAAAGAATTGCCCTTTAAAGTGAAGGCTCATTCTACACGATCTGTGGCTACCTCAACTGCATTTGGATCATGGATGATATTTGTGCTGCAGCAACATGGGCTTTGCCTCATACTTTTAGTAGTCACTACAAATTAGATCTGGTCTCTACAGACAGATCTTCCTTTGGTTCCACAGTGCTTAAGAGTATTTTTCACTGAGCCACCCAAGGTCAAGGTGCTAGGGAAGGGTAAGAATGAAGGCGAGATTGGACTACATAGCATCAAGAAGTTATATACTCACCATAACGTTCGGTGTATGTAGTCCATCTCGCCTTACATTCTTACTAACCTCCCCTCCTTGAGGACCTGGAGGTGTAGTCTCTAGGTGTCAGCAGCCCTTTCTGTTGGGGTTGTTGGTCTTCTCAGTGTGTGTGTATGTGCACTTGCAGCAAACAAGATCTGGGGAATGGGCGTGTTGCATGATGGGATACCTCTTAGCCACGAGCCAGTTGAAGACTTTGAGCTAGAGTCTGGCCGAGTCGGAGCCGAGGTTCGGCTCCAAGCCCAAGGGTAAGAATGAAAGGCGAGATGGACTTACATACATTGAACGTTATGGTGAGTACATAACTTGTTTCATCACATGCATTCCCTAGTAACAGTGCTGTGTGCCACTAGCATAAGCATGGGCCACAACCCCCCCATAGCAACTGCAGCATTCTTCATGTGATGGGTGAGCAAGCTTTTGCTGCTCCAGTCTCAGCTTCCTGTGCTAGTGCCTCCAGACCCCAAGGCACGAGTCACAAAGCCCACATTGTTTTATGTACATTGTGATGTACAGATTACTCAGTTAATAATCCACTGCTCCTTTTTGCAAAATTACTGTAGCATACTAATATCACAGTATGGAAGAAGTGGTTTGCTTTGAAGAGTTAACAAAGGCTTAATTTAAACTTCTGAAGTACTACAGAAAATGTAGTCCATAAAAAAGGCTTTCCTCAGCCATTCAAAAATATGTAATTCAGTGCTGAAGTGGATATAACTATGATAGTGACTGTATGTGTAGCTACAATTTGTTCTGTTACACATCGAACAGATTTTTATAACAATTATGCTGTTATGATAGCTAAACTGAGTAGAAATTTTGTAATGTGAATGTGCTGATATTTTCAGCAAGCATAAACACTATTCTTGCATGTTTATTTACAACTATTTGCTATTGATAAGGTTTCATTAAAAGTAAACTTCAAAGTGGTGCAGGATTGTAATTCTTGTAGAGCAGTGTTTTAGTATTCCTACAGTTGTGTAATACATTTTACTCTGTTCAATCCCATTTTTATGGGCAGTCCAGTCATAAGAGGGTTTGCTGTGGATCAAGCAATTATGCATGTAGGGGGGGGACTAATGAGAAATCAGACCAGTGTCAACAATATGCTTTAGTGCCATAACCAGTGATTTATGACCTGAGCTATAATAGTTGCAGTGCAGATTTTCATCGTGTTTCACTGTTGCAGTCATTACACTTGGGTTATCCTGCTGGCAGGCTACCCGCAGTCGGCCTGAATTCCAAAGTCCTGGTCCGGCGTCGGTTGCTGTCGCCTCTTCCCTGACATCAGCGTGCCAGGGGTATAAAAGATGCAGCTGACGCAATTTTCTTCAGTCTTTCTTGCCGCACAGTTCCCGAAACAAAAGCAGTTCGCAAGTGCCGGTCGGCCAACTCCTGAGATTTTCAAAATCGAATTTCAGATCCGAAGTCTTCATTAAAGCTAAGTACCCCATTGGGGAAACTTTTTTCTTGCTCCAGACTGATGTCAGAAAAAGTTAACAATTGTATTTCTTGTGGGAAGCAAATACCTCATAAGGATTTTCATTCTTACTGTATTCCTTGCCTAGGCCCTGACCACGACGTTGCTAGCTGTCGGTTTTGTGCTAGATTTAACCAACGCACTAAAGCGTCGGTACTATTTTGCCTTTCATTACTTTGACCGAAGATTTAATTATATAATGGCGTCGGAACAGCCGACGACCGGAGTTTATAAAAAGCACAAGGAAAGGGGCAGGCATCTGAGGTCCAAAACAGACGATGAGGCCTCTGCTAGGCCAGTTGCCAGTTTGCCGGTTCTCAGTGAGGTGCTTTCGCAGCCCCTGACGCCCGCTAACTCAGAGCCACAGGCCGCTTCCGACTCCCACGTGGAGCCGACTAGGCCTCTGGATACTCAAGGTATTGGACACTGGGAAACTATTCCCTCAGATTGGTCCGGAGCCGCTGAGCAGGCATTGGCTTCTGAGGGTGTTTTCAGACCTATACAGTTATATGTCAAGCCAACCTCAGCTTCAGAGGCAAAGACTAAAACAGCTCTAAAGACAAAGAAACAAGTACAGCATTCTCCTGGACAGACTTCCATGCCTAAGAAACATATGCTCAAAATGGCCGAAGACCTAATTACTTTGATCAGGGGTTCCCATCCCCCTCCTGATATGAGGCCTAGGCAAGAGACAGAATATGACTCTTCTGATCAGGTTTCCATTTCCTCTGACTCCTGTTCTGAACAGGGATACTCTCTTCCTCCCTATGAGGATTCTGATGCTGAAGAATCTATTCCTTCAGCCTCTCCTCCTGAGGATTATTCTTTTGTGGAAACCCTGCATGAGGGAGCATTTTCACTGGGAGAGCCAAGTTTACTCAGAATCTAAGAAAAGGCTCAGAGACTTTCTTTTACTACTTCAGCACAGACCTCTTGCTATTCCACCTGTTCTAGACATTGTAGATGATGTTTTTTCAGAGTCCGGACTGTCTCCTGACTCTTTACCCCTGCACTTGTTAAGCCAGACAGATACTACAGGGTTCCAGACTTTCATAAATTTATATATGAAAACCCTGCTGCTGACCCAGAAACTATATCTCAGGGTCCCAAAGGGGTCAAGGCTTCCACTGCAAAAAACCCTGTCCCCTCTGATAGGGATTCTAAGGTGCTGGACAGATGGGGGAAAAAAGTTTACACTTCTGCTACCTTGGCTGTAAGGACTTTAAATTGTCAGATGTTAAGTTGTCAATCTCGCCTTCATTCTTGCTGGATGGGTTCGGAGCCGATCCTCGGCTCCGACTCGGCACTTGCTTTAGCTTGAGAACTCCTTTTACCAGCTCGAGGCAACCCTATATCCCATGATGCAAGGCGGAACTACCTCAGATCTCGTTTGCCGCTTAGCGAAAGAGGTCTCCTTTGCCAGCTGAGGTAAGTTAATATTGTCTAAAAGCTTAGTTAGGGATTTATTTCCCCCTTTTTACCCTTTTCATAGTGTGTAGTCTTTCTACATCCCACCCTATTTCCCTTATAGTTAAAAACTTTTAAATTCTTTTCATAGTTGTAAAACAGTTTTAAGTTAGGCCTAGACCCCATTGGTTAATCCCTACCTGTGTGTCTGTGTGTTTGGGGATTAATTGTGTGTTTGTTGGGGTGTGTGTGACTTCTTCCTCTAGGACTATGTCAAAGGAAGGCAAGGTCTCAGGCTTCAAGAAGTGTGACTCGTGCTGTCAGAAAATGTCTCTGACAGACGGTCACACTTCTTGTGTTTACTGCCTGGGGCCTTTGCACCTGCAGGACTCCTGTGCTTTGTGTCGCTCTGTTAGCCAGAGAGTCCTGCAGGAAAGGAGGAATAAATTGATCCTCCGTGGCTTACTTAAGCCAGAAGGTTCTCCCTCTAAAACAGGGTCTAGTAAACCTTCTAAGCTACCGAAGGTTCAGGCTACAGTATCCAAGCCTCCTCCGGTGGCTCCGGCTCCGTCGGGCGAGGTCGCTCGGCTGGAACCGATCTTTCTGCTTCCAAGGTAGTGGGTTTGGCACCGATTGGTTCCGACACCCGGTCTACTGTGGCCTTGTCGGCTCCGGCTGGAGCCGACACTTTATCCAGCATCGGGCGAAACCTTCGGCTCCATCTGGAATTCAGGGGACTTCGGCTCTGATGACTTCGTCCCGAAAGAGATCTCGGTCCCCTTCGTTGGAGAGTATCCACTCTGCTCCGGGGTCTCCTCTTTTGTCGGAGCGGAGCCATCGGAGCCAATCTTCGAGATCTTCCAGGCTGTCTGACCACGACTTAGAGAGGGTGGTAAGCAGACTGTTAAAGTCGCAGGCACTGGCCCAAATGCTCCATAGCCCGTCTCAACAGACTTCGGCTATTGCTTCACCCCTTGAACTTCCTCCTCCGACTCCCCGCCAGAGTTCGGGCGAGCTTCTCGGGACAGCGACTGTTTCGGCGCCAGAGCCGATACATCCTTCGGCTCCATCATCTTCGGCTCCGATCTCCTCCTTGAGACCTTCCTTGGAGGGATCCGGTCGTCGAGTTTCCCTTGTCGGCTCCGAGGGCTAGTGGCATCGGACTCTTGTCCGACCCGCTCTCCCTCGCGGGGCTTCGGCTTTAAGCTCGGCACCGACATCGACCTCGAGCCTTCCCTCTCAGTGGAGCCGGGAATTCCTGTATCCTCGGAACGGGGATATTCCGGTCTCCCGGGGAGGGGAGCCTTTGAGGTGATGAGGAGTGTCCTGGCTCCTGAGCCAGGTCAATGGTCCATCCCTCTAGCTCCTCCCTCTTCGGTGCCTGTAGACACCTCTTGCCAGCCTCTTGCTCTCAGGCCCAGGGATCCATCGCCCCAGGTTTCCCCATTGGGAATTTCCTCCTCTTCCGAAGTTTCTCCTGATCCTGCAGGTGAACCCCCTCGGAAGAGGACATGTAAGAGGAAACACACAGACTCCCCCGAGTCTACTACATCTGATACTGACTTAGATGAGTCGGAGGGTTCCCCACGATCCCCCACTGAGGATGTCTCCTTTTCAGACATCCTTGAGCTCCTCAAACAGAGGGGGAATTGGCCATCCATTGATCCCTCCGAGGATGGGTCGGTATACCTGGAGGCTTTTGGATCCCGACCCTCCACCTCCTGGGTGTCTCCGCCTTTCGACCCACTTATGCAGGTAGCGGCTCGGAAGGCGTGGGCAGCTCCAGATTCTGTGGAACCTGTCCCCAGGAGACCATCCAAGTTTATTACGGCCCCTACGGACAAACAGTTTCTTTCCAAGGGCATCTCTGTGGATGCTATGGTGGTGGCGGCCACTAAGAAGGAACTGGCGGATCCTTCAGTACCTGTCCATCCTCCTAACAAGGATTCTAGGACCATGGACAGGTATGGAAAGCGGATGTTTTCTTCAGCGACCTTTGCTATGCGTTAAGCTGAACTACCTTTGTCACTTCACCAGGCTTCAAAGAGATATTCTCAAGGAACTGGGTGAAGTGGTCCAGGATCCTTCTGCTGCTGGGGCTCAAGAAAAGATTGCCTCACAGCTAGCAATCCTGAATTCCTTATCCAACTCCTCCATGCGGCTCATATCCTATGCAGCCGATGGAGCGAGCAGGGCAGGCACAGGAGTGGCTCTTAGGCGCCAAGCCTGGATGCGGCTTTGTAATTTTGGACCCCTTTAAGGCGTCCTTCACCAATACCCCTTTGATGGTTCGGCTTTGTTCGGACCTCAGGTGAAGGATACCTTGACCAGGTGTGAGCAGGATGGTAAAACTCTTTCTGCCGTTGGAGTCCATTTTCCACCCTTCTAGACCATATCCCAAGGGTCAGAAGGGAGGGAAGATGTGGTTCCATAAAGCCCAAGGAGCTACACGGACACACGTGGTCAGTTTACCCCCAGAGGCAGAGGGGTAACAATAATAGCGCCGCCCTAGAGGCAGGGGGTCCTCAGAACCAGGGCAACAGGGAGTCTCTTCCTGAGAAGCCCTTTCAGTACCCCTGAGGTGTTGCCCGACTGTCCACCCTTGGAGGCAGTCGGGGAAGGATTTCGCTGTACCCAGTAGCCTGGCATTCCCTCTCACAAGATATGTGGGTACAGTCGATCATATCCGAGGGTTACAAAATCCCCTTGAAGGTATCCTGTACCTCAACAATCCCTTCCAGACATCTCACCCGGTCAAAGGGATTTGGCAGAACAGGAGGTTTCAAAGCTCCTAGGGAAAAGAGCCGTCCAGACTGTGCCGGCAGACCAAGTAGGATCCGGCATCCACTCCTGATTCTTTTGGTCCCCAAAAGGACGGAGATTGAGACCAATATTAGACCTGAGCAGTCTAAACAGATTTGTCAAGAAGGCAAGATTCCGGATGGTCACGCTTCAGTCCATTCTGCCCTTTCTGGGCAAGGACAACTGGATGTGCTCTATAGACCTTCAGGACGCGTACTATCACATAAAGATTCACAGGGGCTCCAGAAGGTTTCTCCGCTTTCGGCTAGGGACCAGTCATTACCAATTCAGAGCCCTGCCCTTTGGCCTCACTTCAGCCCCCAGAGTGTTTACCAAATGCATGGCAGTGGTCACAGCTCATCTGAGACGTCAAGGATTCCAGGTGTTTCCTTATTTGGACGACTGGCTCCTCTCCGCCACCACCAGGTGTCAGCTTCTTCAGACCAGAGACTACACTCTGCAGCTTTGCCGGAGTTTGGGAATTTCAGTAAATTTCAAGAAATCTTCTCTGCGGCCTTGCCAATCTATCACCTTTGTAGGCGCAGAATTAAACACCGTCAAAATGTTAGCCAGACTAACAGATCAAAGAATTCTGGACATCCAAAAATTTGTTTGGATTCTATTGCAGAGCAGCAAGGTCAAAGCCAGATGGATACTAAAGGTTCTAGGTCTTATGGCTGCGGCCATTGTTCTTCTACCACTGGCTCGCTTCCATATGCGTCTTCTGCAGTGGATGTTATTCACTCAGTGGTCGTACCGCAGTCTTCCGATGAGGCACGAAATATTAGTCACACAATCGTGCAGAACTCGTCTGAACTGGTGGATATCTTCCCCTCTTCTTCATCAGGGCCGACCCTTTGTTCCCCCTCCTCCAGTTGCCACAGTTACTACGGATGCCTCTCTGATCGGGTGGGGGGGGCATTATCAGGGCAGGATGGTCCACGGGACATGGCAACCCATAGAATACCATCTGCACATCAATGTCCTGGAGATGAGAGCGGTGCTTTTAACGTTGCAAGCCCTCAACGACTTTCTTCCCACGGGGACTATTGCAGTACAAACGGACAACATGTCCGTGGTCTGGTACATCAACAAGCAGGGCGGGACCAGGTCCTATCCGTTGTATCGAGAAGCTCTCAGACTTTGGCAATGGGCAATCTCCTCTCATCGGTTTCTGATAGCAACGCACATCCCCGGCAGGTCCAACCTCTTGGCGGACAGGCTGAGCAGATCCATTCTGATGCCTCACGAGTGGTCTCTCAATCAATCTGTAGTGGATCAGATTTTTCTGAAGTGGGGCACACCTTGTTGCGATCTTTTTGCTACACCTCAAAACAAGTGCCCCGATTTTTTCACCCTCTTTCCCCTACCAGGCCAACCCCTGAGAGACTCTCTAACCCAGGATTGGCCCGGGGACTTCTGTACGCTTTTCCTCCCTTTCCCTTGATTCCACAAGTCATTCAGAAAGCCACCGTTTTGAGGGCCAAGTTGATTCTTATTGCCCCTTACTGGCCTCGACAAATTTGGTTTCCGTCTCTGCATCGTCACCTCCTGGTGCAGCCCTGGCATCTGGACCCAGTTCTGGATCTCTTGATCCACCAGTCGGGTCAGCAGCACCGGGCCATTCATTCTCTCAACCTCACTGCTTGGTTGCTCCACTTCCTTCCTAGCCAGGCTTCCGATGATCTCTGATTCAGTCAGAGACATCTTAGTGTCTTTTTTAAAGTGGTCCACTAGAACTGTTTAGGCTAGCAAGTGGCGGCGTTTTCTATTGGGCAAATTCCAGGAATATTGATCCCTTTACTGCTCCTGTGCATTCTGTTTTAGATTTCCTGGCTGAAGTTTTTCATTCAGGATCTTCTTCATCTACAGTTAAAGTTCAACTGGCTGCTATTTCCAAGTATCATGTTGGCTTGCATGATAATAACATTATGTCTCATAGATTATGCAAGGCCTTTCTGAGAGGAGTTTTTCTCCTAAAACCGCCGATAAAGCATCCTCCTCCGCAATGGGATCTAAATTTAATGTTGGCATCCTTGATGCTACCTCCCTTCGAACCGTCTGCTTCATGTTCTTTGAAGTTATTGACCTGGAAAACTATATTCTTACTGGCTGTCACTTCAGCAAGAAGGGTTTCTGAGATTCAAGCTCTCTGCATTCGTTCCCCTTACTTGGTTTTTCATAAGGACAGGGTACCCTTAAGAATGAACCCGTCCTTTCTCCCCAAAGTTGTGTCTCAAACCAATATTAACCAATCCATAGATCTACCAGTCTTTTCCCCAAACTATTCTGACAGAGCTGAACAAAAGCTTCATTTTTTGGATGTCCATCGTCAGCTCAGGTACTATTTGCATAGAACTAAACAATTCAGGAAATCGGACCAATTATTTGTCTCCTATGCAGAAAACAGGATAGGTCTTCCAGTTTCTAAAGTGACCTTATCCAGATGGTTGACTTCCACCATTTCCTATGTGTACTCTCTCAGAGGCAAGCAGCTACCTTCTAAAGCGAAGCACACTCAACCAGGAGTCTATCCACTTCAGCAGCTTTTCAGGATAGACTACCCATTGATACCATTTGTGCAGCAGCTACTTGGGCCACGCCTCATACCTTTGTCTCTCATTACAAGTTAGACTTGGCCTCCAGAGACAGGGCCAGTTTTGGTTCCACAGTTCTCAAGAGTCTGTTCCATTGAGCCACCGGGATACAGGTGCTAGGAGCGGTCCCATCCAGCAAGAATGAAGGCGAGATTGACAACTTAACATTTAGAAGTTATGTACCTACCATAACGTTCCATGTTAGTTGTCTTCTCTCGCTTCTTTCTTCGCCCCTCCCTCCTTCCCCCTGGCCTGGACAGATCTTGAAGAGTTCCTATCAGGTTGTTTCCTCCTGAGCCTTCATATGAGGACTCTTATTATGAACTTGGTTTTCCTAATTATGTTAGGTTAGTCCTTAGCAGGGTAGGTTAGCTACCAAACGAGATCTGAGGTAGTTCCGCCTTGCATCATGGGATATAGGGTTGCCTCGAGCTGGTAAAAGGAGTTCTCAAGCTAAAGCAAGTGCCGAGTCTCGGCTCCGAACCCATCCAGCAAGAAAGAAGGCGAGAGAAGACAACTAACATGGAACGTTATGGTAGGTACATAACTTCTAATTTCATATGCTTAATTATCAGCAATACTTAATGTCACTGCTAAAACAGAAAATGTTGACAAATTCTGAATGTTCAGATAACAAGGAAATGCAGGATTTATTGCATGCAGCTGAACAAGTGGGAAAGCATACTTTGCAATGTGGTTTTGATTCACTGGAGGCCTCTTGCAGGGCCGCTGTTACGGGTTCTGTCATTAGAAGGCATGCTTGGTTAAAGGAACCGAATCTGCCTGATCATGTTAAAGCAAAATTATTGGATGCTCCATTACAGCATGATACTTTGTTTGGTGTTAAGGCAGAAGAGGTGTTGAAGAAAATGGAGGATAAAGCAAAATCTACGCCGACAGTTAAGGATTTCCTACAGGTACAGCCACCCAGATTTAGCAGGAACTGGCCTTCTAAGAATTGGTCCTTTCCAGTGTCAGGCAGGCCACTAAGAGGCAGCTACAGACACCCTAGTGGCAGATCCAAGCCCCAAGGCTCATACAGGCCCAAACAATGGGGTGCTTCTACCTCCAAAAACGGAGAAGACAAATCACAGCCATACAGGAAACAGTCCCAATGACTTTCCTCTGCCAATGCCAAGCACTTATCTTTTGGCAGCGCCCTTAGGGGGAAAACTAGCACTTATTTTACAAAATTGGCACATGATCACCCAGGACAAATGGGTCTTGAATGTAGTGTCTCAGGGCTACAGGTTCCACTTTCACACCCTTCCAAAGACAAAAGGTATGCCAGACCTGCCACACAATCAATGGGCAGAGGCACAAAAGCAAGTTTCATCCCTCATGGACATGAGGGCTATTCAACGAGTACCACAGCAAGAACAGGGACAAGGATTTTACTCGAGTCTTTTCTTGGTAACCAGAAAGGACAAAGCCTGGAAACCAGTCCTGGACCTGTCTATTCTAAACACTTTCCTGGATGTTCCAAAATTCAAAATGTTGACTCTGCAGCAGCTTCTGCCCATGCTGTGCAAGAAGGCTTGGCTTGTAACTTTGGACCTCAAAGAGGCATACCTGCATGTCCCAATCAGACAATCTTGCAGAAGATACCTCATATTCATAGCTGGCTCAATGCACTACCAATTCTCTGCACTGCCCTTTGGCTTATCTACTGCGCCCAGAGTCTTCACAAAATGTCTGGCACCAGTAATTGCATTTTGCCGACAGAGAAATACAAATATATCCTTACTTGGACAACTGCCTTATTCAAGCAGTGAACAAGGACATTCTACTGAAGCATCTGGCGTTTGTAAAAACATTACTAATTTGCCTAGGGTACACAGTGAACGAAAAGAAATCAAAATTGGTACCTTCTCAAGAGATGATATTCCTGGGTGCAAGCTTAAATACAACTGCCCAGATGGCTTATCTCATGCCAGACAAACAAAGGCAACTGACTTCTTACTTCGAAATGATGGCAACAAAGACCCAGTTATCTGCAAGAAAAATTCTGCAGGCTTTGGGTTTCATGGCATCCTGCATTCTGCTAATTCCATATGCAAGATTGCATATGAGGAAACTACAATGCTATCGAAAAAGTGTTTGGACTCAACATTGTCACAGCCTGGAAACATTAATTACCCTCATTCCCTGCCTGCAGCAGGAGTTTCGATGGTGGGCACAGGCCTGTCACCACAACAAGGGACAGCCATTCACTTTACCCACAGCCAGGCAGACACTAACAACAGATGCATCAGATTATGCCTGGGGGCCCACAGAGCAGGAAAATGTATTCAGGGCACATGGCCCGCATGCCAACTGCATCTTCATATCAATCAAAAAGAGATGCTAGCTGTACAGAATGCCCTGACAGCCTTCAAGGATCTACTTCATCCAGGACAACTGCTGATGAAGACGGAGAATACTACAGTCATGTGGTACATAAACAAGCAAGGAGGCACACGTTCCTACCCCGTCTGCAGACAAGCCATGACTTTGTGGAACACAGCATTGACTTATCAAGTACACCTGCAAGCACAATTCTGCCAGGAAAAGACAAATACTGTGGCAGACGAACTAAGCAGAAACCTCATGGATCCTCACGAGTGGAAACTAAATCCACAAATCTTCAACATGATGATAAGGAAATGGGGATGCCCAGACATAGATCTGTTTGCCTCCCCTCACAACCACCAACTACAGAGATTCTGCACAAGGACTTATCACAAACAAGCATGGAAAGTGGACACCCTATCATTCAGCTGGAAAACCCTTACAGTATATGCTTTTCCTCCACTGCCTCTCCTCCCCAAGGTACTCCTAAAGGCCAGACAAGAGAAGCCAAAAATGATACTGATTGCCCCAGACTGCCAGCACAGATACCCAATCCTAAAGAGCTTGTCTCAAGGCCCAGCCTGGACATTACCTCAAATTCCTTATTTGCTGACCCAACAAAACAATCGGATCCTGCACAGCCAACTCAGAACCCTAAATCTGGCTGCATGGCGGATAATGTAACCATTCAGAGCACACCTCTCTCTAAAGCAGTTATGGATGTTATTTTGGAGGCCAGGAGGCCCAGCACTAGAAAATCTTATGCAGAAAAATGGAAGAGATTCTGTGCTTGGAACCAGTTACAAGGAATGGACACGCTTGTACCAAATATTCCTCAGATTTTACAATACCTAACTGAGATGCTGGACAAAGGCCTATCCTTCGTATCAATTAAGATCCATGCCTCTGCCATTTCAGCTCATTACAATACGGACCCACCTATTTTTTCACATCCACTGCTAAGGCAGTACCTCAGAGGGGCCAAAAGCATAAGACCCCCAAGAGTGCTCCAATACCTGCATGGGACCTCAATTTTGTCTTGGAAAAGCTCACACTGCCTCCTTTTGAGCCAGCCAATACAGCTGAGATAAAATATTTATGGAAAACCGCTCTGCTCCTAGCAATAACTTTAGCAAGAAGAGTCAGAGTTACAGGCACTAATAGCTGTGGAACCTTTTATTATTTTCCATCCGGACAAGGTTTCTCGAAGGACAAACCCAGCATTTTTGCCTAAGGTAGTGTCCAGTGTGACTCTTAACCAAACCATTAATTTGCCTACCTTTTATCCAAATCCACCGAATAAGGGGGAGAGACTTCTGCATTCTTTGGACATACACAGACAGCTACGCTTCTACTTGGACAAAACTAAAGGTTTCAGAAAGACTGAGCAACTCTTAGTGGCATATGCTGCAGGATCACAAGGGAAAGCTATTTCAAAGCAGACTATTTAAAAATGGATAGGCCACTGCATTCGTTTCTGCTATTCACAGCATGGCAAATCAGTGTCTAAGGGCATTAGGCCACATTCAACCAGAGCAGCAGCCACTTCAGCAGCCTTCCTCAGAGGAGTACCAACCAAGGACATTTTGGAGGCTGCAACTTGGACTTCAGTGCACACTTTTACAAAGCACTACCACTTACCTCTTTACTCTAAATCCAGAGCAGGCTTTGCCACTGCAGTTCTGCAGAGCCTCATAGCCACGCCTAATTCTATTTAGGCCCAGCCACCCAACCTCAGCTTTGGGATTCAACACAAGTGTAATGACTGCAACAGTGAAACACGATGAACATAGTACAGTTGTGTACCTACCATAAATGTAGATGTTCGAGTGTATTCACTGTTGCAGTTCAGGTTACCCTCCCACCATCCCCATTTCATTGCTGGGACTTATCTGTACCTCTCTATTCTATACAACCTATGTGGTGTATTTGCTTGTAGATGAAGGTAATTTTTATGTTAGGAATTTTTAGCCTACCCTTTTGGGGGGGCACCTGACATCTGGGGCAAGAAAAACTGAAGAAAATGGCGTCGGCTGCATGTTTTATACTCCTGGCGCACTGACGTTAGGGAAGAGGTGACGGCAACTGATGCCGGACCGGTACTTTGGAATTCAGGCCGACTATGGGTAGCCTGCCAGCAGGATAACCCAAGTGTAATGACTGCAACAGTGAATACACTCGAACATCTACATTTATGGTAGGTACACAACTGTACTTTTTTAATACTGCCACTTTTCATCATCCAAATAATGTCCTGGTTCTAAAAAATATTTGTCTCATTGCAGTTGAGCCACAGCATCTTGCAAACATTTTAATTTGTCACATGAAAAGTAGAAGTCATAGTATCATAAAATATTTATTCCATCTGTATCTGAACAGTGTGTAAAGATCACATCATAAGAGCTGTAGTCATGAGTAAAGCATTTTTTTGTTTACCTGACTCTACTTTTGACCTTTTTTTTCCTTAACACCTTTATTGAATTATCACTTAAGACTTGGATAAATACACATTTATGTAAAAGAAAGCAAACTATGTTAACATATTGATGCATGTATTGTTAACACAATTTCCTTTTTCTCTATGTAATTTGCTCCTACCTTTGTCTAAAGATCTCACTTCCAGTTCTTTTATTTCTGTTAAAATATTCAGTACTTAAAATACAGCTGGTTTAGACTTTTATTTCCATTTTCTAATAATGGCTTTGTTGGCAGCCACAGAATTAAACTTGACAAGGCCTTACTGTGTTTAGGCAGTTCAGATCTTGTGTACCAGCTCAAATAAATAATAATCATTTCCTTGGTTACACCCATTTGCTCACCCAGTATTTCTGACAGTGTACTTAGTAGGGAATTTTTGAAGTCTGCCAAATCATTACACACCTAAAACATATGTTCCCATTTATCTCTTTCTTCCCCATTACACCTTTAGCAAGTTCCTACCACTAAATTATTGTCTTCCATAGCAAATATTTTCATAATTTTTTCAGAAAGCTACACTTTCGTTAGATTTTCCCTTTTAGGTTCCACAGGTATATCTTCACTGTTGCAAATCAAGTTCATCCCCACCTAAGTAGTAATCCCTGCTGAAAGCTGATTATTTCTCAAAAAAAATTCTTAAGCTCCGTATAAGCAGTTTTAGGTGGAATATAAGTACATGCCAGTGTGATCCTCCTGTCTTGTCAGTAGCCTGTTATTCTTTTTTTTCGCCTCTGTTCTTCACTATTAGTGCTTCTCTGGTAGTTAATGTAGGCTCTCCCCTTTTCCTTTATCCCTTAATAATACCCTTCTGAATATCCCTTCTAAAAATCCCTTTATTAAATTTGCATGCGCACGTTTCCAGATGCGTCTCCTTTAGCATTGCTATTTGCATTTTTTTAATGTAATTAAATACACTTTTTCCTTTTTGTTTATACGTATGAGACTATTCACAATCCAAAATAATATGGATAGAATAGCAATTTTGCTAAGTTATTAATTTGATGTTATCAGTTTTCATTTTATCATGGACATATGGATTTGGTTCCGAGCATCAGAACCAACTCGGCTGTTACTGCAGCATCACATGGAAGCCACAAACTCTTGAGCACAATGCTCCTCTCCCTGTTACCTTAGATCTCATTTGCCACCTTTCGTGACAGATGTGGTTCTGTTACTCTCAAGCAAGCTAAGTAAAAGTTTATATTTTGTTCTCGCATTTTGACTTTTTAGTAGTCTCTTTCAGCTCCCTTACTTTCTCCTATAAATTCTTGAATAGACTTCTGAACTATTCTGTACTTCCTTGTATCTTTCCTCTGTAATACGTACTGTATGTATTCTCGACTATCATTGTTGATAGTTTTTTCTCTTTGTGCATCTTTCTTGGCTGTTTTCTCAAAAAGAAAAAAAAAAAAGTAAAAGTAGGTCTGTAGTAATTTTTCTTCTGCTTCTTTCTGTGTGTGTGTGTGTGTGTGTGTGTGTGTGTGTGTGTGTGTGTGTGTGTGTGTCCCGATTGCATTTTTTTAAATTTTTTGAGCAAGACATGGCTGATAAAACCAGTTTAAATGATGCCAGAAATGTGGGCATAAAATAACTTTTTCTGAAGCACGCTTACTATGCATGTACTATTTGGGACCCCTCCATCTTCGAGACCTGCTCAATATGCCATTTTTTTAGCCACAGGGCCTTAGTAGAAAGAAAAAACTAATATTGAAGGGTATTATCCCATCTGCTTTTAGTGAGGCCATATCTGGTTCTGAAAAGGGTAAAAGTAAAACTGATGTGTCATCTCCTCCTTCCTCTTCCTCTGCTAAGTCCTTGGAGAAACATAAGAAAAGGAGTGCGTCTGTACCAACTTCTCCCTCGTTACGGTCTTCTAAAAAGCTGAAGTCTTCGGTTCCTACAGTTTTCTCGGAATTGGCAGATGTAGTACCCAAGACACCTGTTCCGACACCTTTTTTGGAACTGAACCTTCCGGATCAGACAAAGTCTGAAACGCCAAAGGTTTCTGGTGAAAGCATCTTGACCCATTGGCACTGTAATTATCAATGCAGATATTGTCCTCAGCGCCGAGCAAGCAGCTATCTTGTCATCTTAGAAGAAAAAGTGCAAGAGGAAGCACTTGGGATTCCCTAGAGGAATTGATCACCAAAGAAACAGACTTTGGTGAAAGAGGAGGGATCCCCAAGGTCACCCCCTGATGATGTCTTCTTTTGGAAATATTAAAACAGAGTGGTGACTGGAAGTCCCAAAATCCCTCTCCCGAGGAGTCAGTGTACCTGCAGGCTTTTTGGCACTTGACCATCTACCTCTTGGGTGACTTCACCCTCTGATGAGCTCATTCAGTTGATCTCTCAGTGGGCATGGAAGGCCCCTGATACTACTGAACCTGTCCACAGGAGGCCTGACAAAATTCTGTCTGTCCCTGAAGACAAACAGTTATGGACCAAAGGGTTAACTGTTGATGCCATAGTCGTGGTGGCAGTCACAAAGGAGGAGGAACTGGCTGAGGAGAGTTCTTCTGTCCATCCTCCCAACAGAGTGTCCCGAGTGATGAATAAATTTGGGAAGCGGGTCTATGCATCATCGACTTTTCCCTCAAGAGCTTTGAACTTTTTGCCACATTTTACCAGAGTGCAAAGGGATGTGGTCAAGGAATTATCAGATACCCTGTCAGGAACTGTTTCCGAGCAATTCCAAGACAGGGTTGCTTCCCAATTGGCTACCTGGGGTCTTTGTCTAATTCATCCACTAGGCTTATTGCTCATGCAGCCAAAGGGAATCACCAAAGCAGCAGGGTCAGTCATTACCATTAGGCGACATGCCTGGATGCTTCTGTGTGACTTTGTGAAGCCTTTTAAGTCTTCATTCATCAATGCACCCTTTGACAGATCTTCCCTGTTTGGCCCAAAAGTTAAAGAAACATTATCCAGTTGTGAGAAAGATGGAAAGATCCTTTCTGCTTTGGACATACATTTTTCCACCCCCCAACGATCCTTTTCCAGGAATCAAAAAGGTAGTGGCAAAATGTGGTTCAAAAAGACGCAAGGGCCTTTACACGACACAGTAGCAGGTGCTTCCCCCAGGGGCAGAGGAGGAAACTTTAATGGAAGATGCTGTCTCTGCAGCAGGGGTGGCCCGCACAACCAGGGTTTCAAGGATTCTTTCTCTGGTAAACCCTTTCAGCGCTTCTAATAGGAGGCCGGATTGCCTTCTTCTGGAGATAGTTGGGGGTGCTTATCCCTCCACCAAAATGCCTGGCTACAAATAACATTGAATACTTGGGTGCAGAGGGTCATATCCAGAAGCTGTACAATCCCCTTTTAACTTTCTCCTCCCATATGCAAGAAAATCCCAGATGTTCCACCCAGTCAGAGAGAACAAACAGTTCTAGGTAAGAAAAATTGCTAGGGAAAAAAAGTCATCCAAAAAGTCCCACCAGACCAAATAGAGTTTGGAATTTACTCAAGATTCTTTTTAGTGCCAAAAAAAGACTGGGCTAGAGACCGATTTTGTATCCAAGTGTACTCAATAAGTCATTTCACCAAACCAAATTCCAGATGGTCATGGTACAGTTCATTCTTCCGTTTTTGGAAAAAGACAATTGGATGTGGTCAGTAGATCTTCAGGATGCGTATTACTATATAAAGATGGACAAGGCATTGATTGATAGAAGCAAGAGACCATGTACTTCATGTTTGCTGTTATCTGGGAATAACTGTAAATTCTGAAAAACTGAAATTGATCCCAACTCAGAATTTAGAGTTCATAGGAACCCTTCTAAATACTCAAACTTCCATAACTTCTCTTCTCCCTGTGATATTACAGAAAATCGGAGTTCAGGTACAGAAGCTAATCAGCAACAGAAAATTAACTTCTCACCTAGCACTGGACTCCATAGCTGCAGCTATAACTCTAGTTCCCTTAGCAAGATACCACATTAAGGCTACTACATTGGTTGGTAGTATCTCAATGGTCAGTGTTACACCAACCCATGTTGGACCTGATTTTGATCACTAGTTTTTGCAGAAAAGATTTGGCTGGGTGGATGCATTCTGAAGACATTCTTCTAGGCCGTCTGTCACAACTCCAAGCCATAGTGACCACGGACACCTCCCAGATGGGGTGGGGGCATTTTCTGGGCAAGACTGTCCAAGGCAGTTCATCCCCCAAAGAGGCCAACTTGCATGTCAGTGTACTGGAGCCAAGAGTAGTGCTTTTAGTGTTGCAAGCTTTTCAAACTGCTCCTCCTTCAAGAACAGTTGAGATTCAAACATACAGTATGCCAGTATGTCCTATCCCGTTTGTTGAGAAGTTCTCAGTGTGTGGCTGTGGGCGATCTCTTTCAACCACTTTCTGATAGCAGTGCACATTACAGGGAGTTCCATTGTGATAACTGACAAACTAAGCAGGTGTATTCTCCTGCTTTACAAGTGGTCTCTCAGTCCAAAAGTGACTGAAAGTTTTTTCCATCAGTGGGGCCAACATTGCTGTGACCTGTTTGCTGCTCCCCTATGCAGCAAGTGCAGCAACTACTTTGGCCTGGTCCACCCTCCAGGGGAGTCAGCAAGAGATACTCTTCTCCATATTTGTCCATCTGGACTGTTGTATGCCTTTCCCTGATCCCTCTGATTCCGAAATTCCTACAGAAAGCAATCAGGCTGACGAGCAAAGTTATCCTCCTTGCACCTTATTGGCCTTGACAGATATAGTTCCCCTTTCTTTGGCCTTATCTGATTCAATAGTCTTGGATTCTGGACCCAGATCCAGACCTCTTGTCCCATCCAGAGGGATTACTCCAGCTGAATATTATGAACCTCAAGCTGACAGCTTGGTTTCTTCACTTCCATTAATAGCCAGGCTACCTTCACTTTCTTCCCCGGTACATCATACTCATTTAGCCTCTCATAAGCCAGCTACCCGTAAACTCTGTGCTAGTAAATGGAGAAGGTTTACGTTTTGGACTCATGACAACAATATTGATCCCTTTTCAGTGCCTATTGGTAAAATTCTAGAATTTTTAGCTACAGTTTTCAAGGCAGGTGCTTTCCATTCCACCATCAAAGTTCAATTAGCAGTTATTTCTAATTTCCATAATCATTTTAAAGATTCCTTCTTGGCTTCTCTTAAGCTTTGCAAAGCCTTCTTAAAAGGCACACTGTTGCTAAAACCCCCTTACAAAGATCCTACTTCACCTTGGGATCTGAAGTGTGTTACAAACCACTGATGTTATGTAGTCCAATCTCACGTACATTCGTACCCGTGGGTTGCTCCGACTCTGCCAACTTTTCTAGCTCAAAGTCTTTCTATTGGCTGGGCTAAGATGGTATCGCATGCTGCACTGCTCTCTAGCCCCAGATCTCGTGTGCCGCTCGTGTAGCTCGGACGTGGTCTCGCTCTTGGCTGTGGCTAAGTGTACCCTCTTTCTTCATTATTAGAGAATTTGTTGCAAACAAAAAGCTATTTTAATAGCTATTGTGTGTTCTGGTCTTGTATTGTGAAAAAGTTGTGTGTTTGATAATTTCTCTGTGGTATCCCTCTAGCTGTTTCCAACGGGCTAGGCCCGTTTCAGTTAGAGGACCTAGTCTGTCCCATTGCTTTCTTTGTGTTATAAACTTTACCGGGTCTTAAACCTTTTAATTTAGAGGTTTTAGTCCTTCCCCCCTTGTGTTGTGTTTAAGGATCGTTTAAATTAGAGATCTTGAGGTAGTTTGTTAGTGGTAGTTTTTTCCCGTCTTGTGACTGTTTGACCGTTGGTCCTTTATTCAGTGATTACTTGTCTTTGGTGCTTTTGGTTGTTGGTTAGCTATGTTCAAAGATACTAATGAGCACAAGTCCTCGGGTTTCAAGAAATTCTCTAGGTGCAGTTATAAAATGTCCATTACCGATGGACATTCTGTCTGTGTTTATTGTCTGGGAGCAATCCATCTCCAGGAGTCGTGCAGTTTCTGTCATGCTTTTAGTCCAAGAGTTCTTCATGAAAGGAAGAATAAGTTGATTTTGAAGGGACTTCTCAAATCTTCCTTCGAGGAGGGTCTGGAAACTGCTTCCAGCTCTAAGGTAAAATCTTCTAAATCTAAAAAGAAATCTCTGGCTCCATCAGTCTCCTCGGAGCCACCAGAGAAAATAGTAAAGTCTGCTTCAACATCCTCGGCTCCATTGTCCTCGGGGCCACAGGTAGTGTCAGTTGTTATGGAACCTGTGTCTGCTCCAATCATCTTGGAACCTATTTGGAGCCGATCGCCTAGCATTAGGCTAGTATCAGTTCCTTGCAAGTCTCAATCTCTTTCTCTATCCTCTAAATCCTCCAGGACCTTATCAGATATGGACATCGATAGAGTGGTGCAGAGACTCCTTCAGTTACCGGTTTTGGCAAAATTGTTCTCGGCTCCGACCCATTCGGCTCCAGAGCCCATCCTTCAACCTGCTTCGATACTTCCTTCTCCGAGTGCACCTCGGCTTTTGGAGCCGGAGTGCTCTGCTCCGTGTGATGTCCCTAGGCCGGCTCCGACAGCCCCTCTTGGCTTATCGGTGCCGAAGTCAGCTCCGACCCTGTCGGCGCCGTTCACGGTATTCAGGACTCAGGATTCTTCGGTCGGACCCGAGGGAGAGGCTTCGGGGCACCCCTCGGTTCCTAGTCTCCCTCTCGGTGCTTCGGCTCGGGGAAGTTTGACTCCTGTTGTGGCTTTGGAGGCTAGTCATTCCTCGGACTCGGGAGGACCAGCCTTCGAGGCCATGCGGAGGGCGCTGGCCAGGTAGTCAGTGGCATCATGCGGGTCGTTCACTCTGTCCCCTACTACACCAGTGCAGGTCTCTGACTGCCATCTATCTCTAGACAGCAGAGCCCCTAGGCCGTGGGGTACCACCATGAGTGGTCCCCACATTTCTGAGGGCCCCTCAGAGCCTTTGCCTGAGGAGCCACCCAGAAAGAAGGTGTGCAAGAGGAAGCACATAGATTCCCAGGATGGGTCTCTCACATCAGACACCGACCTCGAGGAATCGGAGGGGTCCCCCAAGTCAATCTCTGAGGATGTTTCTTTCTCTGACATCCTAGAGATTTTGAAACAAAGAGATGACTGGCCATTCAAAGCCCCCTCCGAGGAGGAGTTGGTCTTCCTGAAGGCCTTTGGTGCTCAGCCCTCCACCTCCTGGGTATCTCCACCCTTCGACAAGCTTCTGGATTTGGTTTGTCGATGGGTGTGGGAAACCCCTGACTCTGTGGAACCAGTCCCCAGGAGACCCAATAAATTTTTGTCTGCTCCTCCTGATAAGGAAATGTTAAGTTGCCTATCTCGCCTTTGTTCTTGCTGGTTGGGATCGGAGCTGATCCTCTGCTCCGACTCGGCCATCTTCAATAGCTCGAGAGCTGTTTACTGGCTCGAGGCTACCCCTTATTCCATGATGCCTAGCGATAGCTACCCAGATCTCGTTTGCCACTTCAGCTGCGAGATGTTGTTTTTCTGGCTCAGGCTCGTATAAGTTTTTTTGTATAACTTTCTTACTCTAGATTTCAACACTTTTAGTGTTTTATTATTAACGTTAGTCTTGTTTTGTGATAGTTAGTGTTTAGTTGTAGTATCCCTTCTTTTTCTTGTAGAACTCGTTTAACTTAGAGAGTTCTCCCCCCCACCCCTCCCCCCTATCTCTTATTTTCAGGTTAGCCGTTTAAGTTAGAGGCTTTCCTTCTGCCTTTCTCTCATAGGCTAGCCGTTTAAGTTAGTGGCTTTCCTATTTATAAAAAAAAAAAAAAAAAAAAACCTTTAGCTATAGTCTTATAGTAGAGTGTGTTTTTTTGTGTAGACTGTGTATTGTTTGTGGTAGTTGTTGTTATAATTGTTGTTTTCCTTCTTTAAGGATGTCAAAGGAATCCAAGGTTTCTGGGTTCAAGAAGTGTGACTCATGGTGTCAGAAAATGTCTCTGACAGATGGGCACACTTCTTGCGTCTATTGTTTAGGCGTTGTGCACCTGCAGGACTCTTGTTCTATCTGCCATGCCTTTAGTCCAAGAGTCCTGCAGGAGCGTAAGAATAAGCTTATTCTTAGGGGTCTTTTAAAACCCCAGGATTCACTGGCCAAGAGCACTCAGCCTGTGAAATCCCCTAAACCCACCAAGCCGTCGACTCCAAGTTTGGAGCCGTCTTCGGTTCAGATTTTACCTTCCACTTCGGTTTCCGGCTGGCACCAACAAGACAATCTCGCCATTGGCTCCATCAGAGACTTCGGAGCCGTCGAGGAGCCACAAGAGGCTGAGGTCCCTTTCACTAGAATCGGTGCATTCAGCTCCTCGGTCTCCTTTACTTCAGAGCGAACGTAGTCACCGATCCTCTCACTCCTCTCAATCCTCTAGGCTGTCTGATCACAATGTGGAGAGTGGTCAGTAGGTTGCTAAAGTCGCAGGCACTTGCCAAGATGTTCCCCAGCCCTCCACTTCTCTCTATGTTCCTCCTCCGACTCAATGAGTTTGGAGCTGGAGTTTGTTGAGGTTCAAGTAGTGGAACCGTCGGCTCCGATAACTCTATCTCCTTAGGTTCCGACATCGGCTCCGATCCCCTTGGTGGTGCTGTCCCTCGAGGAATCTGGGCACTGGGGTTCTCTCGTCGGCTCTGTGGGGGCGAGTGGCATTGGACCCTTGTCTGACCCCATTCTCCGTCTCTGAGCTTTGGCACAGGTTAGCTCGGCTCCTACATCGGCCTCTGAGCCATCTCCCTCGGTGTGGAGAAAGATTCCTATTTCCTCGGAACCGGAGCTTTCTCTGCATCGTGGCAGGGACGCCTTTGATGTCATGAGGAGTATGCTGGCCACTGAGTCAGCTCTACTATCAGCCCCACTGGCTCTGTCCCCTGTAGTGCCTGTGCCAACCTCTGCCCCTCCTCCAGGCCCCAAGCATAGGGAACTGATGCACCAGGACACCCCATTGGGTGTTTCCTCTTCTTCCGAGGCTTCCCCTGATCATTCAGAGGAGCCCCCTCGTAAGAAGTGCAAGAGGAAGCACATTGACACCCCCGAGTCTGTCACTTCTGATACAGACTTAGATGATTCGGAAGGGTCCCCAAAATCCCCCTCTGAAGATGTTTCCTTCTTGGACATCCTAGAAATGCTTAAGCAAAGGGGGAACTGTAAGCCCCTAGCCCCTACCAAGGATGAGTCTGTATTTCTGGATGCTTTCGGTTCCCAACCTTCCACCTCCTGGGTTTCTCCGTCTTTCGATCCACTCATGGCAGTGGTGGCTCGAAAGGCCTGGTCAGCTCCGGATACAGTGGAACCATCTCCGAGGAGACCTGGTAAATTCATCGTAACACCCCAGGATAAGCAATTCCTTACTAAAGGTGTTCCTGTTGATGCCATGGTGGTAGCAGCAGCCACCAAAAAAAGAGTTAGCGGAGACCTCTTTGTCTGTCCATCCTCCTAACAAGGAGTCTAGGACAATATTCAGATACGGGAAGTGAATGTTCGCTTTAGCGACCTCCTCTATTAGGTCACTGAACTACTTATGTAATTTTACCCAGCTACAGAGGGATCTCCTTAAAGAGCTCAGAGGTACCCTTCAAGATCCATCAGCTGAGGGAGCTCAAGCTAAAGTAGCTTCCCAGCTGGTGACGCTTAATTCTGTAGTTAACTCCTCCATGAGGCTCATTTCCTATGCAGCCGATGGTACGAGTAGAGCTGCAGGTATGGGTGTGGCCCTTAGGAGGCATGCATGGATGCGGCTGTGTAACTTTGCGGAACCCTTTTGAACGTCCTTCACCAACACCCCCTTTGATGGTTCCTTTCTTTTTGGACCACAGGTGAAAGACACTTTGACTAGGTGTGACCAAGAAGGCAAGACTTTCTCTGCTGTGGGAGTCCGTTTTTCCACTCCCTCTAGACCTTACCCCAAAGGTCAGAAGAGTGGCAAGATGTGGTTCCGAAAGTCCCAGGGAGCCTTGCCTGACACACGCAGCAATTTTTCCTCCAGAGGCAGAGGGGGAAACAATAATAACAGACACCACCCTCATGGCAGAGGGGGACAGCAGAACCAGGGCAACAAAGAATCTTTCTCTGATAAGCCCTTTCAGCATCCCAAAGGGTTGCCCGGCTGCTCACCTCCTGGAGGCAGTCGGTGGAAGACTTTCACTGTACCCAAAAGCCTGGCAAAATTTAATACAAGACAGATGGGTACAGTCCATTATATCTGGAGGTTACAAAATTCCCTTCCATCAAACCCCCTTACCGTCAAAGAAATCCCTTCCAGATGTTCCACCTAATCTGAAGGACCAAGCAGTAATAGAAGTTTCAAAACTGCTAGAAAAAAAGAGTAATCCAGGAAGTCCTGGCAGACCAGCACGGATCCTGAACTTACTCAAGGTTCTTTTTGGTACCAAAAAAGACCGGGGACTTGAGACCGATTCTGGATCTCAGTAGACTAAACAAGTCTGTATAAAGAACAAAGTTTCGGATGGTCACGCTACAGTCCATTCTACCATTTCTGGGTCAGGACAATTGGATGTGCTCGATAGATCTTCAGGACGTGTACTACCATATCAAGATGGACAGGCGCTCCAGGAGATTTCTACGCTTCCGGCTGGGAGCCAGTTATTATCAGTTCAGAGCGCTGCCCTTTGGTCTCACCACAACCTCCAGGGTGTTCACCAAATGTATGGCAGTGGTCACGGCTCACCTGAGACGTCGAGGATTCCAGGTGTTTCCATATCTAGACGACTGGCTCCTCACTGCTACTACCAGCCATCAACTCCTACAAGCCAGAGACTACACGATCATAATCTGCTCCCAACTAGGCATTACAATAAACTTCGAAAAATCTGACTTGTTGCCCTGTCAATCTATCACTTGCATATGAGCAGACTTAGACACAAGGAACATGTTTGCAAGGCTACCGCTAGAAAGGGTGTCTACAATTCGTCAGCAGGAACAGATTCTAATGCAGAGCAAAAGGATCCAAGTCAGGTTCGTCCTTCAAACTCTGGGTTCCATGGCAACAGCCATTATTCTAATCCCACTGGCCCGCTTTCATATGAGGATCCTTCGGTGGTTTCTGTTCACACAGTGGTCTTTCCAGGAGCTGCCCATGTATCACGTGATCCTGATTACAGAGAAATGCAAAAGGCACCTTTCATGGTGGATGGTCTCTCCACTAGTGACTCGGGGCAGACCCTTCATTCAGCCCCATCTGGTAGCCACAGTGACCACAGACGCCTCCCTGATAGGGCATTATCTGGGCAGGACAGTCCAAGGCACTTGGCAACCTTAGGAGTACCATCTGCACATAAACATCCTAGAAATGAGAGCCGTGCTCCTAGCGTTGCAAGCCCTTCAGGACTCTCTTCCTTCCGGGACCATTGCAATTCAAACAGACAATATGTCATTCTTGTGGTACATCAACAAGCAGGGTGGAACCAGATCCTACCCCCTGTGTCGAGAAGCACTCAGACTGTGGCAGTGGGCGATTTCCTCCCAATGTTTTCTGATTGCGACGCACATCCTTGGGAGGTCCAACGTCCTAGCGAACAGGCTCAGCAGAGCTATCCTCATGCCTCACAAGTGGTCTCTGAATCAGGAAGTTGCAGATCTTATCTTCTGCAAATGGGGACAGCCTTGCTGCGATCTTTTTGCCACCCCCTTTAACAGCAAATGCAGCAACTACTTCTCCCTTCCGCTTCCAGGTCACACACCCAGAGATGCTCTAGTCCACGATTGGCCTCAGGGAATTCTTTATGCCTTTCCTCCGTTTCTCCTGATACTGAAACTCATACAGAAAGCAATATCATTGGGTTGCAAAATGATCCTCATTGCCGCCTACCGATCTCGACAGATATGGTTCCCGTTCCTACACCGTTACCTTCTCGATTAGCCCTGGACTCTGGACCCGATTCCAGATCTACTGATTCATCAATCAGGTGGGTTGTATCAGTCCCTTCAAATTCTCCAGCTCACAGCTTGGTTGCTCCACTTCCAACCTTAGCCAGGCTTCCCAGCATTACCCCGGCTGTACGTGAGATTGTCTCCTCTCACAAGTCCACAACCAGGAAAACTTATGCTAGTAAATGGAAACGTTTTTCTTGTTGGGCAGAGGCTAGAAACATAGATCCCTTTTCAGCCCCAGTCCACGAAATTCTGGAATTCGTAGCACAACTTTTTCATTCCAGGTCCACTTTTGCTACAGTCAGGGTTCAATTAGCGGCCATTTCTAAATTTCATATTGGGTTGTCAAATTCTAACATTATGTCTCATAAACTCTGTAAAGCTTTTTTGAGAGGGACGACTCTCCTTAGGCCTCCGGTGAGAGATCCCCCTCCTCTTTGGGACCTTTAATTTGGTCCTAACTTCCTTAATTCTGCCCCCTTTTGAACCAGCAGCGTCCTGCTCCATTAAGTTTTTATCTTGGAAGACACTCTTTCTGGTAGCTATTATTTCAAAACATATTGTGTTACATTGAATAAAGAGCTACCTCATTTCTACAGCTATTATTTCAGCCAGACGCTTCTCCGAACTTCAGGTGCTATGTGCTCGTCCTCCATACTTGGTTTTTCATAAGGACAGGGTTGCTCTGAGGACTAATCCTTCTTTTCTTCCTAAAGTCTGCTCAGAAAATAATTTAAACCAATCTATAGACCTTCCTGTGTTTTTCCCTAATCACACCAACAAGGCAGAGTACAAATTATACCAATTGGATGTTCATAGACAATTGTGTTTTTACCTGCACAGAATTAAGAAAATAAGGAAGTCGGACCAGCTATTCTTTTCTTACGCCTTAGGCAAGCAAGGTCTCCCAGTTTCCAAGGTGACCTTATCTAGATGGTTGTCACACTATTACTTTCATTTATCAGTTAAGGAACAAAGAGTTACCTATCAAACCGAAAGGTCATTCTACTAGGGCCTTGGCCACTCTGTAGCCTTCCAGTCTAGGTTGCCCATGGATTCTGTCTGTGCAGCTGCTACGTGGGCAAATCCTCATACCCTTATTTCTCATTACAAGCTGGATAAGGTCTCCAGGAGCAGAGCTGACTTTGGTTCCACTGTTCTGAAGAGTCTGTTCCAATGAGCCACCCAGGATATTAGGTGCTAGGGACGATGTCCCAACCAGCAAGAACGAAGGCGAGATAGACAACTTAACATAAAGAAGTTATGTACCTACCATAACGTTCCATGTTAGTTGTCTTTATCTCGCCTTCTTTCTTGCGTCCCACCCTCAGTCACCCTGTCCTATTGGACCGAGAGGAGTTCTTATTTCACTGGCTGGGTGTTCTCTGGTTTGTTTCCTCTACTGACTTAGAGAATATGGCAGGTATAGTCAACCTATTTGTTTTGCACTGATTTTTCTCTTGCTATGTCTGGAGTTAGCCATTTCAAATGAGATCTGGATAGCTATCACTAGACATCATGGGATAAGGGGTAGCCTCGAGCCAGTAAACAGCTCTCGAGCTGTTGAAGATGGCCGAGTTGGAGCCGAGGGTCGGCTCCGATCCCAACCAGCAAGAAAGAAGGTGAGATGAAGACAACTAACATGGAACGTTGTGGTAGGTACATAACTTCTTTTTTCTGTCCAAGGGGGTCCCTGTGGATGCCATGGTGGTGGCTGCTGCCACTCAGAAGGAATTAGCCGAGACTTCTTCCACCGTCCATCCCCCCTAACAAGGAGTCTAGGACCATGGGCCAGTATGGGAAGCGTACTTTTTCTTCAGCGACCTTTACCTTACGGTCACTGAATTATTTATCTCACTTTACACGGCTCCAGAGAGATCTCCTCAAGGAGCTTTGAGATACTCTCACGGGTAATGTTTCTGAGGCGGTGGCCCAGACGGTTAACGCTCAGATGTCTACCCTCAATTCCATTGTAAATTCCTCCATGAGGCTGATTTCATATGCAGCCGAAGGAGCGAGTAGGGCAGCAAGTTCTGGAGTTGCTCTTAGGCGACAGGCCTGGATGTGCCTTTGTCATTTCGCGGAGGCCTTCAAGTCTTCATTCACCGATGCCCCTTTCAATGGTTCCTCTTTGTTCGGAACCAAGGTGAAAGACACCCTCACCAGGTGCGAGCAGGAGGGAAAAACTCTGTCTGCCGTAGGAGTCCATTTTTCCCTTCCCTCTAGGCCTTATCCCAAGGCCCAGAGGGGTGGCAAAATGTAGTTCAGGAAATCAGAGGTTTTTTCCAGGTGCACAAGGTGAGCCCCCCCCCTCCAGAGGCGGGGGAAGGGGTGGTTATTTAGGGAGACGCCACCCTAGGGGCAGAGGAGGTCCCCGCAACTCAGGAGACTGCGATTCCTTTCGTGGTTCTCCCTACCGCCGCTCCTGATGGGTCCCCTCAGACCAGATAAGATTAGGGACTTACTCCAGATTCTGTTTGGTGCCGAAAAGGACAGGGGACCTGAGACCCATATTGGATCTCAGCCAATTGAACACCCACGTGCAAAAGTCCAAGTTCCGAATGGTCACATTGCAGTCTATTCTCCCCTTGTTGGGAAAAGAAGTGTGGATGTGCTCCATCGACCTCAAGGATGCTTACTACCACATAAAGATGGACAGGGCATCCAGACGTCATCTACACTTCCGGCTGGGAGGCAGTCATTTTCAGTTTCGAGCCCTGCCTTTTGGTCTCACCACAGCCCCCAGGGTGTTTACCAAATGCATGGCAGTGGTGACTGCTCTCTTGAGACGTCATGGGTTCCAAGTGTTTCCATATCTGGATGACTGGCTCCTTACTGCTACCACCAGGCATCTACTAATTCAGACCAGGGACGCTACTGTCAACCTATGTCAACAGTTGAGCATCACATTGAACTGGGAAAAATCTGCCTTGTTGCCCTCACAGCATGTCACTTTTATAGGCGCAGAACTAGACACCGTCCTCATGTGGGCGTTGCTACCACAGGAAAGAATCAGAGTCCTACAACAACAAGTTCACACCTTGCTCCCTCTGAGAAGAGTGAAGGCAAGATGGGTCCTCCAACTGTTGGGGACAATGGCTGCGACGATTATGTTAGTCCCTCTGGCAAGGCTACATATGAGACTCCTTCAGTGGCTTCTCTTTGCCCAGTGGTCTCTTCTTCCACATTCTCATCCTATTCTTATAGACAGGTGCAAACAGAATCTCAGTTGGTGGCTTTGCACCGACAACCTGAATGCAGGAAAGCCCTTCGTTCCTGCGCTCCCGATTGCCACGGTGACCACGGATGCCTCCCAGATGGGGTGGGGGGGCATTATCTAGGCAAGACAGTCCAAGGCACGTGGCAAGAGCACGAGATGCATCTGCATATCAGTGTCCTGGAGATGAGCTGTGCTGCTAGCGTTGCAAGCACTTCAGAGTTTTCTTCCTCTCGGGACTATTGCAATCCACTCAGACAATATGTCAGTGGTGTGGTATCTGAACAAGCAGGGAGGAACCAAGTCTTATCCCCTTTGCAGAGAGGCCATGCGAGTGTGGCAGTGGGCAGTGTCTTTCCAACGTTTTCTGGTGGAAACGCACATTCCGGGGAAGTCCACTGTGATCGCAGACAGGCTAAGCAGAGCTATTCTGATGCCTTACGAGTGGTCCCTGAACTGTCAAGTTTTAGAACAGATCTTCCGCAGGTGGGGTCAGCCTTGCTGTGAATTTTTTGCCAGCCCCCTCAATGCCAAATGTAGCAGCTACTTCACGTTTATACCCCCTCAAGGGGAGTCACCCAGGAACGCTCTAGTCCACGATTGGCCCTCCGGTCTACTATATGCCTTCCCTCCGGTCCCCTTGCTGTCAAAGGTAATTCAGAAAGCACAATCCTTGGGAAGCAGAATGATTCTGATTGCCCCACACTGGCCTTGTCAAATTTGGTTTCCCTTTCTCCATCCCTATCTCATGGACGGTCCTTGTATTTTGGACCCACAACCAGACTTACTGACACACGTCAGGGCAGCTCCATCCCTCTCTTCGGACCCTCCGGTTGACAGCCTGGCTACTCCACTTCCGTCATTAGTTAGGCTTCATCATTTCTCACCGGAGGTGGTTCATATTTTATCTTCCTCTCATAAGCCCTCGACCAGGAAGATTTATTACAGTAAATGGAAGAGGTTTTCAATCTGGGCGCATACCAAAAAGATTGACCCTTACACAGCTCCAATTCCGTCTGTATTGGAGTTTTTGTCTATGCTCTTTAACCAGGGTGCATTAAAGTCCAGTTGGCGGCAATTTCTACCTTTCATGTCGCAGACTAGTCTAGCTTGATGGCACATAGACTCTGTAAGGCTTTTCTGAAGGGCACTGTTACTTCGTCCTGCGGTATCGGAACCTGTCATGCCTTGGAATTTAAACTTTGTTCTACAGACTCTTACTTCATCCCCCTTTGAGCCTGCAGCCACTTGTGATTTAAAATTCTTAACTTGGAAGACTGTCTTTTTAGTAGCCATCACGTCAGCCAGATGCGTTTCGGAGCTTCAAGCTTCATCAATCAAACCACCTTATTTGATTTTTCATAAGGACAGGGTTTCTCTCAGACTGAACCCCTCCTTTCTTCCCAAAGTGGCATCAATCTATTGAGTTGCCAGTGTTTTTTCCCCAGTTCTCAAACAAGGCAGAATTCAAATTTCATCAATTGGATGTACACAGACAATTACGTTTTTATCTGCACAGAACGAAAGACCTCAGAAACTCTGATCAGTTGTTTTGTTTCCTTTTCGGAAAACAGAATTGGGTCTCCTGTCTCCAAAGTCACGCTGTCCAGGTGGATCCCCAGTTGTATTTTTTTCATTTATTCCTCAGGGGGCAAGGACTTACTGTTCAGGGTGAAGGCTCACTCTACTCGGTCTGTATCTACATCCTATCAGGCCAGATTGTCTATGGATGATATTTGTGCTGCGGCTACTTGGGCATCTCCTCACACCTTTGTTACTCATTACAAGTTGGATGTGGTATCTAGGGGCAGGTCTTCTTTTGGTTCCACAGTGCTCAGGAGTATTTTCCACTGAGCCTCCCAGGATTTAGGTGCTAGGGACGCTGTCCCACGGGTAAGAATGTAGGCGAGATTGGACTACATAACATCAAGAAGTTATGTACTCACCATAACGTTCGATGGATGTAGTCCATCTCGCCTCACATTCTTACTTACCCTCCCACCTTCCCCCGTCCTGGAGGATCTGGAGGTTAGGTCTGGTTTCAGAGCTTCCTTCATTGTTGGTTTGTTCTTCCTTTCCTTAGGTGGTGGTATGCATGGAGAATGAGTGCTGGGGCTTGCAGCAAACTAGATCTGGGGATAGAGAGCAATGCAGCATGGGATACCATCTTAGCCCAGCCAATAGAAAGACTTCGAGCTAGAAAAGTTGGCTGAGTCGGAGCCGACATTCAGCTCCGAACCCATGGGTAAGAATGTGAGGCGAGATGGATTACATACATCGAACGTTATGGTGAGTACATAACTTCTTGTTCAACCTCCTTTGAACCATCAGCTGAATGTGATCTAAAGTGTTTATCCTGGAAAACTATATTCTTACTGACAATAATTTCTGCCAGAAGGATTTCAGAAATATAGGCCTTATCTTGTAGAGACCTCATTATCTGATTTTCCACAAAGACGGAGTTTCATTAAGAACCAAGCCTTCCTTTTTGCCTAAGGAGTGTCAGTGACCAACCTCAATCAGACTATTAATTTACCAATATTTTCCCAATTTTGCTAACAAAGGTGAATACTACTTACACTTGTTCACAGACAGTTATGCTTGAATTTACACAGAACTGAGACTATAAGACAGTCCGACTAACTGTTGTGTCATTATCACATACAAGACTTGGCCAACCGATGAACAAAGTGGCTCTAGCCAGATTGCTCAAAGATTGCATTTATCTATAATAAAAAGGAAATTATTGGCTTTTAAAGTTACATTCTACAAGAGCCATAGCTACTTCAGCAGTTTTCCAATCTAGAGCTTCTGTGGATGATATTTGTGCAGCAGCAACTTGGGCTACTCCTCATACCATTGTTACTCATTACAAATTAGATTTCTTCTCCAGGGGAAGAGCATCATTTGGTTCTGTGGTGCTCCAGAATATCTTTCTTCAAGTCCACCCAAGGTCTAAGGTAGCTGGGACTCTGTCCCATATGTCGAGGATAAAATGAAAATTGACATCATCAGATAAAGAAGTTATGTACTCACCATAATGTTCCATCTATGTAGTCCATTTTCATTTATTTTTTACTCCCCCCTCCTGCCTTTCCCCTGCCTTTAAATTTTTTGATGGAACAGATAGTGGACATGGGTCGTTTCTGTTATTATATGATTCCAAATGTGGACTCTATGAAAACTTTTGGGTCTTTTCACTCTGTATGACTTTCTGCAAACTTGATCTGAGATAACAGGAGAGAGGAGTATTGTGAGTAAGGGTTAGGCTAGAAAGTTTTTGGCTTCCGCGAGCCTGTAGTAACGGCTGAGTCGGTTGCGATGCTCGAAACTGACCCATATGTCGAGGATAAACTAAAATGGACAACGCAAATAGAACATTATGGTGAGTACATAACTTCTTTTTCCCATCTGTTTTATACGACGGCTTTATTAAATGTTTGTTTCTTGCTTTTGTTACATGCGGCCACTAATGATTGGCAGCTTGATCTTGTATACAGTTGTTTCTTGCCGACTTCATTTGAACCTATGTCACATTTTACAAGATGTTTTGCTTTACTGAAAGCCCTAAAACAAAAGTGCGCATGCGCGCGCGCACACACACACACACACACACACACACACACACACACACACACACACACACACACACGCAATACCCCATAACCTTTTAACTTAAACACACAGAACTATGTACATCTTCATATAATGAAGTTTAACCCTCTTGATAGGGATAGTTTAACACAGGTATTACTTAGCCTAATGTTATCCATGCTAAGATGCATGTTACAGCCTTACACTAATTGCTGTCTGTTTCAGTCTTGTTTGATGTTCTTCATGTTTCACTGTTGCAGTCATTACATTTGGGTTATCTGCTTGCAGTAGCCCTCAGTCGGCCTGATTAACAAAGTCTTGGGACCTGCGTCAGTTGCTGTCCCTTCTTCCATGACGTCAGGTCATCAGGGGTATAAAACATGCAGCCGACGCCATTACATCAGACTTTCTTGCCGTGTGGTGCCCGAAGCAGAAGCAGTTCGCAAGTGCCGGTCAGCCGACTCCTGAAATTTTCGTTTGAGTTTCAGAACCGAAGTCTTCAACTAAAGCTAAGTACCCCATTGGGGAAACTTTTTCTTGCTCCTTACCGATGTCAGTAAAAGTTAATAATTGCATTACTTGTGGAAAGAAAATACCTCATAAAGATTTTAATTTGTACTGTATTCCTTGCCTAGGCCCTGACCACGACGTGTCTTGCTGTTGGTTTTGTGCTTTATTTAATCAGCGCACTATCCGTCGTCTGTATATTTTTGCCTCTAAATATTTCGGTTCTCGGTTTATTTATTCAGAAATGTCGTCAGTTAGCCATCCAACTACTGAGATTGTGAAAAAACGCAAAGATAAAGACAGAGACAGGCTGCCGAGGTCCAAAACTGCCAACGACTCTTCTCCTAAGCCAGTTGCCAGTTCGCCAGTACTCAGGAAGGCACTTTCACAGCCCCTGATACCCGTTACTTCTGATTCGCAGACCTCTACTGAGACCCATTCGGAGCCTGATATGCCGTGAGATGCTTCAACTATGGAACCCGCAGATGTCTCTACCTTGGATGGGTCCGGAGCCGCTGTGCAGGCACCGGCTTCTGAGGGTGTATTCAGGCCTACGAACTTGCATATTAAACAGACGCCTCCTCCTTCATTTAGGCCTAAATCTCGAACCATGCCTAAAAAAACGATGCCCAGGCCGCATGCTCAGGCCTCTATGCCTAAAAAACAAATGATAAGCATGGCTGAAGACCTTGTAACTCTAATCAGGGGAAGCCAACCTCCCCCTTCTAAGAGACCTAGGACTGAAGTTGTTTATGAATCTTTTGAACAGGATTCTGATTTTTCTGATTCTTTTGATGATCTGGATTTGCCCTTATCTACTTATAAGGATTCTGATGCAGAGGACTCTATTCCCTCTGGTTCCCCTCCAGAGGATTTTTCTTTGGGTGAAACCTTACATACTCTAAGGGAGCATTTCCACTGTGAAAGCCAGGATTTTTCTGATTCAAAAAAGAGGCTTAGGGATTTCTTACTCCTGCCTCAACATAGGCCTCCTGTACTAGACATTGTTGATGATGCTTTTTCGGAATCTAGTTTGGCCCCTGATTCTTTGCCTCCTACTCCCAGAAAACCTGACCGATATTACAGGGTTCCTGATTCATACAAGTTACTTTTTAAAAATCCTATTGTGGATCCAGAGACTATTTCACAGGGACCCAAGGGCATTAAGGTTTCTACCGCTAAAAATCCTACCCCTTCTGATAGAGACTCCAGGGTGCTGGATAGATGGGATAAGAAGGTTTACACTTCTGCAGCCTTGGCCATTAGGGCTTTAAACTGCCAGTTTCATATGTTAAAATATCAGCAACATGTTATTGGATTGCTTAAACAGAAAATGATGATTCCTGACTGTGCAGAAAATAAAGAATTACAGTATGTAATGCATTCTGCTGAACAGGTTGGAAAACATACTTTGCAATGTGGATTTGATTTGATTCATTAGAGGCCTCTTGCAGGGCTGCTGTTACTGGGTCTGTGCTCAGAAGGCATGCTTGGCTTACGGAGCAATCTTTGCCTGTTCATGTTGAAGCTAAATTGTTGGATGCTCACTTAAATCAGGACCGCCTGTTTGGCAACAAGGCTGAGGAAGTTCTTAAAAAGATGGAAGTTAAAGCTAAATCTATGCAAACTGTTAAAGATTTCTTACAAGTTCTGCCTCCTAGATTTAGTAGGCACTGGCCCTCTAAGAATTGATCCTTTCCAGCCCCTTCCATGTCTTCTCAAGCCAAACCCAGACACAGCAGAAACCCCAGGTTTCAGTCCCAGGGGACACACAAGAATAAGCAGTGGGGGGTTTCTTCACCCAAATCAGGGAGTAGTAAGACTCCCCCCTATGAAAAACTATCTCAGTGACTTGCTTTTAAAACTTCCAAGCACTTCCCAGCTGAATGCTCCTTTAGGTGGAAAGATTGGTCTGCAGACCAAAAACTGGGAACTCATTACCCAGGACAAATGGGTTTTAAATATAGTGTCCCAAGGATACAGCTTTCACTTCCACACCTTACCAACACCAAGCGGGTGGCCAGATCTACCCCCAAATCAGTGGGCAGAGGCCCAAAATCAAGTACTCTCTCTCTCAAGCATGGGGGCTATTCAGTTGGTACCAGAAGAGGAAAAGGGACAAGGTTTCTATTCAAAACTTTTTCTGGTACCCAGAAAAGGCAATACATGGTGTCTTATCCTGGACCTTTCTACTCTAAATACCTTTCTGGTGATTCCAAAATTCAAGGTGCTGACTCTTCACCAGTTACTTCCTGTGCTAGGCAACGATGCCTGGTTGGCAACACTAGACTTAAAAGAAGCATACCTGCACAACCCTATCAGGGAGGCTTGCAGAAGATAACTACACTTCAAAGCAGGCGACTTGCACTATCAGTTCTCTGCACTGCCCTTTGAATTATCTACTGCGCCCAGGGTATTCACAAAGTGCCTAGCTCCATTCATTGCATTCTGAAGGCAAAGAAATATTCAAATATATCCATACATGGACGATTGTCTAATTCAGGCAGAAAGCCAGGACATACTTTTGAATTCTCTGGCGTTTGTTCAAATGGTACTGACTTGTCTGGGGTACACCATAAACAAAAAAAAAATCACACCTGGTACCCTGTCAACAAATTATAATCCTGGGAGCAGGCTTGAATACAACTTCCCAGATGGCTTTCCTCACGACAGAGAAACTGACTCATTTGACAAACTACTTCACACAAGTGGCCACAAAAACCCAGTTATCTGCAAGGCAAATACTGCAGGCCTTGTGGTTCATGGCCTCTTGCATTCTTCTAATTCCATATGCAAGGCTGCATATGAGGAAACTGCAATGGTATCTCAAAAGCCTATGGTGTCAACATTCACAGGATCCTAGAAGCTATAATTCCTATCATACGTAGTCTACGTCTAGAGATCCTTTGGTGGGCAGAGGCCTGCCACCTAAAAAAGGGACTACCATTCACACTACTCCTGCCACACAAACCTTAACAACAGATGCATCAGACTATGCATGGGGGGACTCACCTGGCAGGGAAGTGCATTCAGGGCAAATGGAACCCAAGTCAAATGCACCTACACATAAATCAAAAGGAAATGTTAGCTGTACAGAATGCTCTGACAGCCTTCAAGGGGACACACAAGACTAAGCAGTGTGTGTGTGTGTGTGTGTGTGTGTGTGGGGGGGGGGGGGGGTTCCACACCCAAATCAGTGAGTAGTAAGACTCTTCCCCTATGGAAAACTATCTCAGTTACTTGCTTTTAAAACTTCCAAGCACTTCCCAACTGAATGCTCCTTTAGGTGGAACACCTTTGCTCAACGGTTCTTGAAATTCATAAATTCCAACACCCTGGATCAACTAATCCATAGTCCCACCAGGGGCTCCAATATCCTAGACCTGGTCATTGCCAACATGGGAAATCGATGCTCCACACCTATGGTCACCCCCTTGTTAGTCAGGTCTGACCATAAACTAATCACCCCTTAACATCCACATCCCACCCCCACCCCCCAGTAAGGAAACCTCCGTAAAAAACTTCTCCAAAGCCAACTTCATGCTACTCAAGTCAAAAGTGACAAACTTAATGAGACCCATGCAGACGGGAACTGAAGTTCAACTGCTGAATCCTACACTAAGGCACTGTACGAGCACATCCACTCATACATGAATTGTGCCATCCCATATAGAATCAAGATGCTCTCATCCAAAAAAGGAAGCCAATCTGGTGGTCCCCTGCCATAAACAAACTTTACAACAAAAGGAAGAAACTGTTGCAGAAAAAAGGAAAATCCCAGGATGCAAAAAAACTCCCTTACCAGCCTCAGTAAGAAAGTGAGATCCCTCATAAAATCCTCCAAAGCTAGTTACGAAAATAAAATTGCCAAAGATTCCAAAGACAACCACAAGGCATTTTATAACTATGTCAAGAATCTAAATGGCAATGCTCAGATCTGCTCTGAGCTAAAACAGAATGGCATTAAATATACTGATCCCAAGGTTATTGCCAATATCCTGGCAGATCGATTCAGTGCCAACTTCACCCCCTCTCACACCCTAAATGGCCCGTCTCAATACTGGAAGATTGCCAAATTCTGGTAATAACGGCCACACAGGTAAAAAACGCACTCTCCAAAGCTAAGAATACAGCATCCATGGGACCAGATGACATCCCGGGTTGTGTACTACATGAACTACAATATGAACTGGCACCTCACCTAAGTGTCATGTTTAATCATAGCCTCACCTCAGGTTTCATGCCCACTGAGTGGCGCAGAGCTACAGTTATCCCACTCCTCAAGGGGGGATCCACCTTGGATCCCGGAAACTACCATCCCATCAGTCTGACGAGCCTCATCTGCAAGGCCATGGAGCGTATTATTATGGACCTTATAAACAAAGACATTGGCAACCTTGAAACACTGGTCCCCACACAGTTTGGGTTTGTGAAGGGCCGATCTTGTCTCCTGAACCTGATTGACTTCTTTGAATCAGTCTCCAGAGTCATGGACAAGGTGGTTCACACAGCCTATCTAGACCTTGCCAAGGCCTTTGACACCATCCCCCACTCTGGAATCATAGATAAACTTACTAAGCTGGGCATTAATCCCTACGTCACCCAATGGGTTGCTAACTGGCTTACTGATAGAACCCACACTGTAAAAGTAGCAGACTCCAAATCCAGCTCCAGACAAGTGACAAGCGGAGTACCTCAGGGTTCAGTCCTGGGACCGCTCTTGTTTGGCATCTACTTCTCTGAAGTACAGGCCAACACTAAGAGACTCTGGCTAACAAAGTTCGCAAATGACTGCAAACTGGGAGCTATTATTGAATCCCCACATTATGTGGATACTCTACAAAAGGGCCTTACAGAAACAGATGCTTGGTGCCAGAGCCATGGGCTCAAGCTCATTGCCAAGAAATGTATAGTTATCCCCTGTGGGAAAAAACATGTACCCATGAATTACCATATAGGCGGCAGTACACTAAACACCGAAAGTGTCATAAGAGACTTAGGGACACAGGTGGACAGTGGTCTCACCTTCGATAATCACATTGCCACAACAGTCAGGAAATCCTTCTATGTGGCACACCTCATCACTAAGGGCTTTTCATCCAGAAAAAAGGAGGTCATTGTCCCACTGTACTCATCCCTCATTAGACCCATTATAGAATACAACGCCCCATTTGGTATGTACCTGTCAAGACATCTGCAACAACTGGAAAGGCCACAGAAATACCTCACTAAAAGAATTACAGGCCTAATGGAGATGCCCTACGCTGACCTCCTTAAAAAACTCCAGCTAACTCTTGTTGCATATCGTCTACTCAGAGGCGATCCCTGCTTAACATACAAGGCCATGTCAAACCCATAGCTGTTGGACATGCTACACTTAAAGAAATCCCAATCCCTCAGAGCCACACGCTCCAGGGATCTAAACGTTGTCATCACAGTAAACAAAACATGCTGGAGGAATAGGTTCCTGACCAGAACCTCCCTAGACTCTGGAATAGATTGCCCATACATGTCAAGCAGAGTGCCTGTTTGGCCCTCTTCAAAAGGAGCCCTAACGATTGGATGTAAGAAAGGAAATTCACCCCAGGGATCACGTCAGTTGCCCTGGTAGACAGGGTGGTCCAGGGAAGTAAATAGTGTGGGAAGAAATAGCCAGGGAATTGTTATGGCTAGGCTTGTATAGGCCCTAGGGCTGATAGCCTAGTACCAACCTATGAACCTAAGGACCACATTCTTCCAGGACAACTAATGGTAAAGACGGACAACACCACGGTCATCTGGTACATAAACAAGCAGGGGGGTACACACTCTTACCCCCTCTGCAGACTAATCATGGCATTGTGGAACACAACCTTGAGCTACCAAGTAAATCTACAAGCTCAATTCCTGCCAGGAAAACTAAATACACTGGCAGATGGACTAAGCAGAAACCTCATGGACCCACACAAGTGAAAACTGGAACCAAGGATTTTCAACATGTTAGCAAGCAAATGGGGGAGCCCAGATATAGACCTGTTTGCCTCCCCCACAGAACCGTCAGTTGAACAAATTTTGCAAAAGGATTCTCCACAAACTAGCTTGGAAAGTGGATGCTCTATACTTCAGCTGGAAAAACCTATCAGTTTATGCCTTTCCTCCTCTGCCTCTGCTCTCCAAGGTACTACTAAAGATCAAACAGGACAAGCCAAGGACGATTTTAATTGCACCAGACTGGCCATGCCAACACTGGTACCCCCTCCTGCGCAGTGTGTCACGCTTGGCCCCATGGCATCTGCCTCAGACTCTTTCCCTGTTGTCTCAGCAGGGGAACCAGATTCTGCACCCTCAGCTGAAAACCCTGAACCTAGCAGCCTGGCTAATTACCTAATCTCTTCCTTACCACCCCTCAGTAAATCAGTGATGGATATCATTTTAGAGGCTAGGAAGCCTAGTGCTAGAAAATCTTATGCTGCAAAATGGAAAAGATTTTGTATGTGGAACCAATCTCAAGGGATGAGCGCAGCAGTGCCCAATTTACCTCAGATTCTACAATATTTTACTGAGATGCTTCATATGGGCTTGTCCTTTTCCTACATCAAAATTCATGCCTCAGCCATTTCAGCTCATTATAGCACAGAGCCTCACCTCTTCTCTCACCCACTGCTCAAGCAGTTCCTCAGAGGGGCCAAAAATTTAAGGCCACCAAGGAGAGCTCCAACTCCTCCTGGGACCTTAACTTTGTCTTGGAGAAACTCGCTATTCCTTCTTTCGAGCCAGCTGCTACTGCAGATTTAAAATTCCTTTCCTGGAAAACAGCTTTCCTTTTAGCAATCACTTCAGCAAGAAGGGTATCTGAGTTACAGGCCCTTATGGCAGTGGAGCCTTTCATCATCTTTCATGCTGACAGGGTGTCCCTCGGAACCAATCCCTCCTTCATGCCCAAGGTGGTATCCAATGTGGCTCTTAATCAGTCCATTCATTTGCCTGCCTTCTTTCCTAACCCACAGAACAAAGGGGAACGGATACTGCACTCCTTAGATGTGCACAGACAACTTAGATTCTACTTGGACAGGACTAAACCTCAAAGGAAATCCGAAGAACTGCTGGTGGCATTTGCTGCAGGGACAGAGGGGAAGGCTATTTCAAACCAAACCATTTCAAAATGGATAGGCCCTTGTATTAATTTCTGGTATAAGCACCATGGAAAACCTATCCCACAGGACATACCCATTCAACCAGGGCTGCATCTACCTCTAAAGCCTTTCTCAGGGGCGTCCCTACAAGGGACCTCCTAGAAGCTGCTACATGGCGTTTTGTACATACTTTCACCAAGCATTATCATTTGCCAATTTTCTCTTAATCCAGAGCTGGTTTTGCCACTGCAGTCTTGCAGGGCCTTATAGCTGGTTCAAATTCTATTTAAATTCCTCCTCCCAACCTTAGCTTTGGGAATCTACCCAAATGTAATGAATGCAACAGTGAAACATGAAGAACATAGTACAGTTGTGTACACGTACCATAAATGTAAATGTTCGAATGTATTCACTGTTGCAGTCCTGGTTACCCTCCCTCCAGCCCCCTTTCTTCTTTTGGCTATACCTCTACTCTCACTTACTATGCTCAAAAAGCTTTTTGGTGTATTTGCTTTTTTGTTGGAGGTATATCCTTGTATTATAGATTTAATTGCTTCCCATTAGGGGGGCACCTGACATCTGGGGCAAGAAAAACTGATGTAATGGTGTCTGCTGCATGTTTTATACCCCTGATGACCTGACGTCACAGAAGAAGAGTCAGCAACTTATGCAGGACCCAAGACTTTGTTAATCTGGCTGACTGAGGGCTACTGCAAGCAGATAACCCAAGTGTAATGACTGCAACAGTGAATACACTCGAACATCTACATTTATAGTAAATGTACACAACTGTACTTTTCCCTTCCAGAAATGAAAAACAATTGATATGCTTTCAGAAAACATTAATGTTTAGCCTTAAAGTGCTCTGGCTTTTATTTCTTGCAACTGTAGTCGGCGTGTCTTCATGGAAACACAAGTACAAAGTGTACAGCTGCCCTCATCAGCAAGCCTCTCAATTTACACTGAACATTTACTTGAGAAAGGGAAACATTTCATTACATTTAGTGTAATCTTATTTGCTTACGCAAAAATAATTAATTAAGCCAAAGGCCTTAATCCAGGCATTCACCTTTGCAAAAGTAAGAGAAAACATATCAACTCTACATGTATTCTATTCTGTAAACTTTTACATCCTATCCTTCACTTTAACAACTCATGATTACTACATAATAACTTAAACATGCTTTTGTTCAGTCTTCTTTTTTTTTGATTGTAATGCTTACGTTTCTTAAAACTGAAAGAAGGGAAAAAAGACACTTGTTTGCTTTGGTAACTTTATCACGTAAAGCAATAACTGAAAATACTTTACTATACAACATGTAATTTATATCATGAAATGTTTTATACAAATATTGTTAAAAACAAAAATTGTTTTGCCTACAGTTACTTTTTTTCCTTTTTTCCCTTCAGGGACCTTCCAAACATTAATGATATGGAGTGGTGTGTATGCATTTCAGTCCTCTAAAAGTTTAATAAAGTCAACAAAATTCCAGTCTTTCGACTTTTTCTTGAAAAGCCATATTTCACAATTGTGATGCATACTTAGTCTCACTTTTACCCACTAATTTCAATGTTGCTGGTCGTGTTCCTATTCATCTCCATCTCCCAAACCCAAACTGCAGTTTAAGTCCAAAGTACTCTCACTTCTTTTAGTCAGTTTCTGTGCTTTTTTTTTAATCAAGCGTTTTCCTTTGGAACATTGAAAAAGTTTCACTGGCAGAGTATCTCTTTTATCTTTATTTGCAGAAGAACAAGGCAGAGTCCCCTTCTGTTTGATGACTCACTTTTGGTTAGTTGGACAAACTTGTGCATTTCCTCCTTAGCCTGTTCTACATTAAAGTGGCTTTGATCCTCCAGGAAATAAAATATTCTGAAGACAGCTGAGTGCAGCATCTTCATTCTCACATCTGTTTCTCTGCATTCCCTGATTGCTGGAATACATTTGCTTCTCCTCTACCTGGTACACAGTGAGTAATCATTTTCCATCAACACTCTACTGTCTCCAGTTTGTAATACTTCACTTTTCCTTCACTTTTCTGCCACAGTTTTGTCAGGATCAGCTATTTCTACTGGTGTGATTGCATATTTACCAATACGGGTCTTAGCTTCTTGATCATGGCCAAGTTTTGGGGGCATACACAACATAATGTGCCCTTTCAGTTAACAAATCCTGCTGTGGAATACCAGTCCAGTTGCTTGTTTGTGTTATCATAAATTGAATAGTCTGTTCCTTCCAGTTTATTTGGTACATCAGAAAATCCCTGGTTTTCTTTGCATTCTCTGTCCTCGGTGCACCATTTTTTTGAAGCAACCCTTATTGAGCAGTTTCATACTCAGACAACCTTTTCTTCATATCAGCCTGTGATTTTTGCAGTTTTATCAGTTCATTTGAGTAGCTGTTTAAAGGTTCTTCCATTTTTCTTGCCTTTTGTTGTTTGAATTGATATACTCCTTCAGTGTTTTGATGTGCTCTGAGTGCATTTGATTTATTCTTCCCTCTAGATTACTGAAGTCATGGTTTGCACCAGAGCTGGAGCTTTAACTGCTTTTTGCTGGCAGCTGCAGGATTCCTCCCAGTCAATGTTTTTTTTTTCATCTTTTGTAGTTGATTTTCTTTGCTGGTATCTAGGCATTGTACTAACTAGTCAACAACTGAATTTACTAAAATTTGCGGAGTTACTGACCCCCTTAACTCTCAGCTTCTTTTTTTTTTTTTGCACTGGGAGAGTAGTTGAAATTAAGCTGTTGATCAGTGTTTGACCATCCTGGACGTCCTTCACTTTTGACCTTGTGAAGTAAAGGCTTTGTGAGATGGCTCAAGATGCCTTTCTGTTGATGTTTTGTTTTAATATGGGCAGCCCCACCTTTCCCCTCTGAGATCTTCAGTTGGTCCTGATCATACCTAACATGAAAATACTGAGGAATTCTATACAGTCTGTCTTATAGCCAAGAACGTTATTGATGGCTGTGCATGCAGGCATAACCAATAAATTCAGTATTTGCACAGAAAAAATAACAAGCCTGATTTTATTTTAAAACTTAAGACCTTAAAACAGCTTTATAGAATGCAAACTGTGTGGTTTGTTTGCAAACCTTCATTCTTCAGAATTGCCACCTGAGTTTGCTTTTTGGTTTGAAGTGATTGCTGCTTTCATAGTATTAGCAAGTATTGACTGAAGTCTTAATTGATACTCCAGTTGCAAGGTAAGTAGTTTTTTTTGTTTTGTTTACATAGCTCCTTTATTGCAATAGCCACAGAAATGCATCATACAAATCCCAATGCATATGTTATAACAGAGAATTTGAAGCGCATACTACATAACTATAACTGTATCAATACGTTCTTCTTTAAAAATGCTGACTATAGCAGAACAAAAATATATTCCAATAATTTTTGAATATTAATGCATTAATCTCATTTTTATAACTAGACTAGTCTGGGAAGGGTCCTGGCTCAATAAAAAGTTACTATCTGTGTATCTTTAGCATAAGACAAAAAATCCGGCAAGCCTATTCCTCCTTGTCTAGTGCTAAAGCTTATGCTCATGTACATATATTCTAGATTAAAAGTCTATAGATTCTGTCTTCCAGGACCTAAAAATAGTAGCCATGACCACTAACCACCAACCTCAACCGTAACCAAGCTGATTTACATAGTGAGTACCTTGAGTCCCTTAGGCTTATCCATGGTGAGGGGAACTCTTGGCTAGTGTCCATTGAAGGGTGCCTGTCACCTTTAGCCACATATCGGAGGATGCAGGGAAGAATCATACAAATGTATATAATCCAGACCTTTTTAGTTGCATCTCCAGTAAAGGGCATCCCTTCCCAGTTCTGACTTCTGCACTGACATTGGAGTAGCATGCCACATCTGTACCACTTTAAATTCTGTAAATGCTAAGAATGGTTCCCTTAAGATGCCCCTCCACGATGGTGTCCCTTAATAGGCTTACTCATCATGTTCACCATGTTAGATTTCATTAGACCATACTAGTATCATTTGCCCCTCTAGCCAAGGCTTACTCATTAAAAAAAAAAAAAAAAAAAAAAAAAACTGGTGGCCATCTCACCATCTCATTGCATTCCATATTTGGCCAAGTCCAATGTTTACTAGCAGCCAGAAATCCTCGACTCTAGATACTAACACTTCTGTGCTTAAGCTTATTAGATGCATTACTAAGTACTGTGAAAAGGACATGAAGGTCCCCTGGGGGCCAACTGTCAGATCTCTCCAGTATACATATATAGTCTCCCATTAACCATGAATACTAGTGTATTTGACTGAGAGTTGACACAGGAGGAGTGCGAGCCCCTCTGTGCACAAACGTGCCTTCTTCATCTCCACTGATGTCCTCTTTTCCAACCTGCCTAGGTCCCAACCCTTTTCACCTGTCCCTACAGTGGTTATACAGTTTCATAGAGCTAGTCATTTCTAATTCAGGTTACACCCAGGTTAGTCTGGGAAGGGTCCTGGCTCACTAAAATACCACTATGTGTGCCTTTATAAGTTGGAAAGTCTGGCAGACCATGCCTCCTTTTCTAGTTGACACAAACCGTCTTTTCCTAGATATCCAGAGGTGGTAGATATTCCATATAAATGAGGCAGCAGCCATCTTTTGCAATCTGGTTGGTGGGGGGGGGTTACATGATTTTGGGGTAACTGCCTAACCAGAAATCTATATCTTGGTAATCAACACATCTTAATTGTCAACATCTTTTCCATAAAAGAAAGATGAACTCTGACCACCTTTATAGTATTGTTTTTATATGCTTCAAGAATGGGTCCATATTCTGGCAGAATATTGAAATAGTGATTCTGACAATTTACTGAGTTGCTTCCACCCTTCTTCATTTAATGATAGCAACGCTGAGTTCTTTGATTATACCCTCAGTCCTAATACCTCTGCAAATTACTGAAGAGGATTTACGAGTGTCAAGACTCTTGTAATGGTGTCTACTAACCACAGCACCACATCATCTGCAAACTAAGGTGATGAAATATTTTCCATTTAATTGATTTGCATACCATATTCAGCATGATTTTGTCCAGATAGCACAACAAAATCTCAATAGCTAATAGAGATAAAAAGGGTGAAAGTGGGTGCCCCTGCCATGTCTCCCCTTTGTAGCAAAATGGGTGCAGACGTAGTTCCCTTTGTGGATACCTGGACTATTGGTTCCTTATGCAACAGTCAGGAACATTCCAGAAATACCTCCGTAATGCCACATAAAAAAAAAAAATGTAAGGGATCAAGGGCCTTCTGTCGATCCAGAAACAAAACTGTTTGTGTGAATCTTCAAAATGTGGACAGAGCCACTTGTACCATATTCAGCCACAAGTAGATCAGGTCTACACCCCTCTGTCTCCCCCTTTTCAAAGCTCGTTTGCCATGGGGTGTACAAGTAGTGGCAGGCATTTCTTTACTTGTGAAACTAACATTTTGGCATATATTTTAGTCTCTAACTGCAGTAATGAGATCAGTCTGAAATCCCAAAAACCCCAGAGTTTTTGTACTAGACTTCAGTGACAGTATTATTGTAGTCAAAAGTAACAGAATTACTATGGCCAGCCTACATGTCTGAGGTAAACACCCTTCCACTTTAGCTTTTTTATAGAGAGCTAGCAAGGGCCTCACTAATACCGCCTTAAAGCACTTATAAAATTTTCTCCGTAAACCATCAGGCCTAGGCACATATGCATATATAATTTTCAGTTTCTTTTGCTGTGATAGGGTAGTTTAATTCAAACTGCTTTCTCTCTATTTTCAAGGTAATTGAACTTGATATAAAAAGTTTGCTCATAACGCTGAGTTTCCTGCACATCTTGCCTTGTAGAGCAGGGTAAAAAAATCTTTAACACAGTCATTAATGTGTTGACCATCCCAGTGCAAGGCCTTATTCTTATGTCCACACAGATATATTACTAGATATAATCTGTCCATCTTCAACCCCGAAACATTCAACACTCTCATATCTAGAGTATGCTGGGACTTCCTCACCCAGCTCCCCCTAGATGAAGCTGTCATTGCTTTCAACTCTACTTTTCTAGATATCGTAAACTCATTGGCCCCACCTCGTAAAATTAGGATAAAAGCAGCCATATCTCCTTGGCTAACAAAAAACACAAGAACTCTCATGAAATCTAGAGATAAGCCCTGGAAAAATGGCTTCGAAATAAAGACCCTAAATACCTACAAAGTTATAAAGAACAAAGAAACCTGGCCAAAAGGTTTATCAATAAAGACAAAAAAGAATTCTATTCCAACCCCCCCCCCCCCTTCTACTCTAAAAATCTAACCTCCAAAAATTCTGGAATGCTATCAATCAAATACTTCATCCTGGAAACCCTACCTCACCAAATCCTACCCCAGAAAAGACACCAGAAGAAACTGCTAACACCTTCAATTCTTACTTTGCTGAATCAATATCTAGCCCCACTGCAACTAACCCCATAAACCAAGCTTCCTCTTCAACAACTACCCCTCACAAAATCTTCTCCCTGAAGCCCATCTCTACAACTTGCATTCGAACCCTGCTCTCCAAACTAAAACCCTGCTCAGTATCTGCTGATAACATCCCATCATACTTTCTTCAGACAGCTGCTCACTCACTTGCCCTTCTCATCTCTATCATCATAAACCACTCAATCTCTGAATCCAAAGTACCATCTATCTGAAAACATTTCTACACCCTGCCTATCCACAAGGGTAGTAACTCCACTGAAATCTCTAACTTTAGACCTATTGCCATCCTCTCCCCTCTGTTTAAAGTTCTTGAAAAATGCATATATACTCAAGTCATGGATCATCTCTCTCTCAGGAAAACCTACTTACACCAACACTACATGGTTTCCGACCAAAGCATAGCACATATACTGCACTTCTATCCTTTATCAATACTATCTCCCTGGCCAGAGATCACCATAAACTTATCTTCTGTCTCTTCCTCGATCTCTCAAAGGCCTTTGATACTGTTTCTCACTCGCTACTGTTAAGCAAACTGTCTAACCTTAACTTCACTCCTGATACAGTGGCTTGGTTTGAAAGCTACCTAAAAGATAGATTTCAGTCAGTAAAATGGGACACTGCTTTATCTTCTCCCCTTCCAATACAAATGGGAGTCCAACAAGGATCCATTCTAGGGCCACTGCTTTTCAACATCTTCACAAACGTGCTCTGTACCTCCTGCCCAGTTTCCTCTATTATCCTATATGCTGATGACTCTACAGCCATTACAATAGCTAACTCTCCCCCTGAACTCTTATCAGCTACCCAAACATCCTTTAATTCAGTTGAAACATGGCTCTCAAACAACAAACTCATCCACAGCCCTAAGAAAACAAAGCTTCTACTTTTCCTTCCCAAAACATCTAACCATATAAAATCCTCTTTTACTGTCCAGTCACTCAATAACACTCCTATTGTAGTTGAATCTAGCTCAAAACTCCTTGGAATCACAATCTATGATCAGCTAAAATTCGACCTCCACATAAACAACTGTATAAGGAATACTGATTTTAAATTAAGCCTACGTTCTAGAAATAAAAGAATTCTCACCCAGGAAGCTAGAATAGCCTTCCCTCATGCCTACCTTCTCCCCTGCCTAACATATTGTTCACAAATCCTTATTAACCTGAACTCCTCTCTCTTCCTTAGACTTGAGGCCACATACCATAAAGTAGCGAGATTTGCAATTCAGCTATCCTATAGATCTCAGCACGGTCTCTCTCTTAAGATATTTAAACTGGCTTGAGTTGCCCCACCTACTCCTTCTCTCCCAGCTCCAAACCATACATGCAATTCTCTATCAACCATCTTTCTGTCCAGCATTGCACACCATTATCTCTCACTATACTCCTACAAGAAGCCTCCGAAGCTCCTCCCAAAACCTCTTAAAAATCTATAAGCCAAATCTAAAGCAGGGTGTAGCCTATACAGCTATCATACCTCTATCAAATGGAACAAACTTCCCTTGAAATTCGAACACTCGCACATCCCAAACAATTTAAACTAACTGTAAAAGAATATTTCAACCGGAAATGGATCTGCCAGTGCTCAAACCCACCTTGAAAACCCTCTATTTCTCTCTACTAACCAGTAGCTTTTTCCCCTCTCTCTGAAACTTTTATTCCATCCTGATTGTTTTAATTGTAAAATTAACATTCTACTCCTATGTTGCTCTTCTATTCTAACTACTACTTTCAAAAAAAGTGCTCTGACTATTATGTACCTGTTTTTTTTTCTTTGCATTATTCTATATATAATACTTGTATTTACGACAAAATGTAATCTGTATATTCTCAAAAATTCTCTTGTAGCCTGCTAGCTGATTGCCTTATTCCACCTGTATAATACCTGTTAATAATGACAAAATGTTATAGCTATTTACTGGAGCTTTTCTCCCCGGGTCTCTGCTGAAAAAGGGCTTCGGCTCAGTCAGACATTCCCAGTCAACACATGTAAAATAAGTAAATAAATAAATGTCTCCCAGAAGTCATTGACATTTCCCCTTTTCTGTTTTACCGTTTTGTTGGCTCAAGGGGGTTTAATACCCTTTGCTCAATAATACAACCTCCATCTTTTCAACTTTGATCTGGTTCAATCTCTACCCGTGCTGCAACTATACAATTACAGACTTGAAATCTCAACTTAATTTACCAAAATCATACGCAGTTATCTTGAGACAAATTAGAGAAGTATGTTCCAAATGCCTTCAAAACAAATTAAACAAGGTGGATATAAACAATTGTGAAACTCTATGGAACACATTGCTATCTGGGGAAAAAATTATATCCAACGTGTACAAATTAATAGCAGAGATCAAATTTCAAGACAGTATACTTATTTCTAACTATTGGCTTAAAAGTGACTCATCAGTAACTTTAAACCAAGCTTTAACATTAACACATAAAACATTGCCTTTGAAAAAGTTAACTTACACACAACTCATGACCAACAACAATGCATATCTTACCCCCTCAGTATTACACAAATTCAACTCTTCTAATTCACCAAACTGTCCATATCGTAGGTTACAGGAAGCAGATCTAACTCATATGTTTTGGAGCTGCAAATGCGTATTTAAATTATGGAACTCATTAAAACTCCAACTACAAAAATAAGGCTATAAAAAAGCAACTCTTACATGGGAATATACACTACTTCACAACCCCCCCCCCCCCAGGAATATCTCATAATCAGTCGGTCGGCCATAAATATCACATTATTCCTATTAATGAAACCATACTTGGCATCCAAATGGGGGAACAGAATGAATATCAATTGGGCCGAATTCAAAAAGATGGCAATTAAACACACGCTAGCTCATAAATGGGCAATTGATGCAAAAAATAACAGTGCTAAGAAACTAAAAATATAGGAACAGATGATGTTATGTAGTCCTATCTTGCCTCCATTATTACATGCGAGTTCAGAGCCGATCCTCGGCTCCAACTTGGCCGCTTAGAAAGTCTGAAAACTTCTGATTGGCTCATGGATAATAGGTATCCCATGATGCATGCACATATTCCCCTGATCTCGTTTGCCTCATCTTCAGTCGAAAGCTTCTTTTGGTTGGCCGTGGCTAAGTGATTTAGTTCTTTATTATTCTGCTTGTTAGAAATTTTTAACTTCATGTGAAGTGCTTTTCTTATTGCTGTTAGCCTTATTGTGATAACTGATTGTGTCAATTTAACCGGACTTGACTTTTTTTCCTGGATTTGATTTTTCTGCTATTAACTCCTCCATGCGACTGATCTCATATGCAGCTGATGGTGCGAGTAGGACGGCGGGTTCAGGAGTCTCATTAAGGAGACATTCTTGCATGCGTCTATGCAACTTTGCTGAGCATTTCAAGTCTACATTCACCAATGCTTCTGTGGACGGATCCTCTCTTTTTGGACCCAAGGTGAAAGATACCCTCACCAGGTGTGAGCAGGAAGGAAAGACTCTCTCTGCCGTGGGAGTCCGTTTTACTGTTCCTTCTAGACCTTACGCTAAAGGTCAGAAGAGCTGCAAAATGTGGTTCAAGAAATCACAGAGACCTTTCCAGGACACACAAGGTGATTCCTCCTTCAGAGGCAGGGGAGGAGGAAATAATGGTAGACATTGCCTTAGAGGCAGGGGAGGCCCACAAAATCAGGGAGGTCGCGATTTCTTTTGTGACCGTCCCTATCAGCGTTCCTGATGTGGAACCCGACTGTGCATCTCTGGAGCCAGTTGGGGGTTGCCTGTCCTTGTACCCAGAAGCCTGGCTAAATCTCACCCGAGACAAGTGGGTACAAGACATCATTACCAGATGTTACTCTATACCCTTTTCCCATCCACCACACCCTCCCAAAAGGATCCCAGATGTGCCACCCAATCACAGGGATCAAGCGGCTATAGAGATGGAAAAGCTGCTACTAAAAAGAGCCATCCAAAAGGCCCCAACAGACCAGACAGGATTCGGAAAATACTCCAGGTTCTTTTTAGTTGCAAAAAGAACAGGGGACTGGAGACCCATCCTAGACCTCAGCAGGTTAAACGAGCATGTAAAGAAGTCCAAGTTCCAAATGGTCACTCTACAATCCATACTCCCTTTGTTGGGGAGAGACAGCTGGATGTGCTCAATAGATCTCCAGGATGCCTACTACCACATAATAATGGACAAAGCATCAAGGAGCTACCTACGCTTCCGGCTGGGAGCCAATCATTACCAGTTTCGGGCACTGCCCTTTGGTCTCACCACAGCCCCCCAGGTGTTCACCAAGTGCATGGCAGTAGTCGCAGCTCATTTGCGGCGCCATGGAATCCAAGTCTTTCCATACCTGGATGATTGGCTCCTGACTGCCACCACCAGGCATCGCCTAATTCAGTCGAGAGATTCCACAATCAAGCTTTATTCCTAGTTGGGAATCTCGATAAACTGGGAAAAATCCTCTTTTTTTTTTGCCCACTCAGTCTATAACTTTTATAGGAGCAAACATAGACACAGTCAAGATGATAGCCAGACTACCCACAGACAGAATACAGAATCTTGTGCAACAAATTTACAGAATACTTCCCCTTCAAAGAGTCAAAGCGAAGGTGGTGTTGCAGCTTCTCAGGACTATGGCGTCAACCATAACCTTGGTACCGTTAACAAGGCTACATATGAGAATACTCCAATGGCTCCTGTCATTCCAGTGGTCGTTTCAACAGTTGCCTGTACATCATCAGATCCTGATTACAGATTCTTGCAAAAAGGACCTATGCTGGTGGATTCAACCAGGTCATCTTACCACAGGGACTCCCTTTGTACCGCACCAACCCGTTGCCACTGTGACCACGGATGCCTCTCAGATAGGGTGGGGGGCATTATCTTGGCAGGACTGTCCAGGGCACATGGCAAGAGCAGGAGGCCCATCTGCATATCAGTGTCCTAGAGATGAAGGGGGAGGTGCTTTTAGCATTCCAAGCACTTCATGACTTTCTCCCTCTGGGGACTATAGCTATACAGACCAACATGTCAGTTGTCTGGTATCTAAACAAACAAGGGGGAACCAGATCATACCCCTTATGTTGAGAGGCCATGCGAGTTTGGGATTGGGCGATTTCTTCCCAACGCTTTCTCATTGTAGCGCACATCCCGGGGACTTCCAACGTAATAGCGGACAAGCTAAGCAGAGCAGTTTTGTTACCTCACGAATGGTCCTTGAACCAGAAAATAGCCAGTATGATCTTTCACAAGTGGGGACAACCTCTTTGCCAGTCCCATCAACACCAAATGCAGCGCCTTTTTCTCTCTCATCCCCCCTCCGGGGGAGTCTCCAAGAGATGCACTAGTCCACGATTGGCCCCCGGGACTCCTTTATGCTTTTCCTCCTTTCCCACTCATCCCCAAGGTCACACAGAAAGCAATGCTGTTGGGAAGCAAGATGATCCTCATCACCCCTTATTGGCCTTGTCAGATTTGGTTCCCTTTTCTCGGGCCTCACATGTTGGACTGCCCATGGACGCTGGACCCAGTGCCAGCCTTCCTGACGCACATGTCAGGTTCTCTTCACCCCAGTCTCCACACACTCAAATTGACAGCATGGCTGCTCCAGTTCCATCACTAGTCAGGCTTTATGATTTGTCTCCAGTTGTAACTCATATTATTACCTCTTCTCACAAGCCTTCGACCAGAAAATTGTATCATAGTAAATGGAAGAGATTTTCCATATTGGCGCATAATAGAGAAGTTGATCCATTTACAGCTCTCATTGCTATTGTTCTAGAGTTTCTTTCTGAACTCTTTCACCAAGGTTCAGCGGCTGCTACACTCCGAGTTCAACTAGCAGCAATGTCTAATTTTCATGTGGGGATTAATGATTCCAGTCTTATGTCTCACAAACTGTGCAAATCCTTTCTTAAGGGGTTCCATGATGTTAAGACCTCCTGGGCAAGACCCCATTCCACCTTGAGACCTGAATCTAGTTCTGTCTAGACTTACTCTGCCACCCTTTGAACTAGCCCATAGTTGTCAGTTGAAGTTTCTGTCTTGGAAGACTCTTTTTCTGGTAGCAATAACCTCAGCCGGGTGAGTTTCTGAATTACAAGCTCTGTCTCTTAAACCACCATACTTAATTTTTCACAAAGATAGGGTTTCTCTCCGGACCATCCCTTCTTTTATTCCTAAAGTCTGTTCTCAGTTTCACTTAAACCAAACAATTGAATTGTCAGTGTTCTTCCCTAATCACTCCAACAAAGCAGAGTATACATTCCACCAACTGGATGTACATAGACAACTACGTTTCTATATCCACCGGAGCAAAGAATTTAGAAAATCAGAACAGCTGTTTATTTCCTTTGCTGAGGCGTGAATGGGTTTGCCAGTTTCCAAGGTTACCCTTTCGAACTGGATTTCTAGTTGTATTTCCTTTATTTACAGTTCTCAAGGAAAGGAGTTCCCCTTTAAAGTTAAAGCGCATTCCACCAGGTCCTTCTCCACTTGTGCTGCTTTCCAAGCCAGGATACCTATTGATAGTATTTGTGCAGCAGCAACATGGGCTACCCCTCATACCTTCATTTCCCATTATTAATTGGATTTAACTTCCAGGGGTAGAGCTTCGTTTGGTTCCACGGTACTCAGGAGTATCTTCCAGTGAGCCACCCATTCAAGATGCTAGGGACGCTGTCCACCATGTAATAATGGAGGCGAGATAGGACTACATAACAACATAAAGAAATTATGTACTCCCTATAACGTTCCATGTATGTAGTCCATCTCGCCGAACATTATTACGAACCCACCCACCAGCCCCCTTCCTGGAGGATCTGGATACAGTTTTTCCCTTTCTACAGTGGTTTTTGCCACAAGGGCTACTTTTATTACAGTTTATTCTTTCGGACCTTTGTTCCTTTTTCATGTCTGATTCTGGTAGACTAGTAGCAAACAAGATCTGGGAAATGTGCGCATGCATCATGGGATACCTATTAGCCACGAGCCAGTCAGAAGTTTACAGGCTTTCTAAGAGGCCGAGTCGGAGCCGAGGATCAGCTCCGAACCCACATGTAATAATGTTAGGCGAGATGGACTACATACATGGAACGTTATGGTGAGTACATAACTTCTTTTTTAACATAGTGTTAGCTTAATCCACCCATATTATCATAAAGACACAGGCATTTATATGCAAAGTTAACACACACACACACATATATGTATGTGTATATATATATATATATATATATATATATACACACACACACACACACACACATATATATATATATATATATATATATATATATATATATGTGTGTGTATGTATATATGCTTGTGTGTGTGTGTGTAATGACAAGATTTCTCCCTAACAGGGTAAGCTCGATTAAATGGATGTACCAAAATAATTGATGGCACTTTTGTATAGTGGTAAATATTAATGATGTTCTTTGTGTTTCACTGTTGCAGTCATTACATTTGGGTAATCTGCTGGCAGGTTGCCCATCTACATTTATGGTAAGTGTACACAACTGTACTTTTCATGCTGATGTATAAATAATGTTCACCTTTAATTCTGTACCCAGTGTGTTAATATATTGTTGATGTTGTTTGGTCTTTGTTTGATCTGTACATTGAAAAATTAAAAATAAAAAAAATTTTTGGAAAATAAAGATTGATGTGGTTCAATTGTTTAACCTTCCCATCCTTTCTTAACTCTTGTATTTGGTTAGTCATTCATGACTTATCTTTCCTTTGTGTTCTTGTAGGTACCTTCCAGCCTGTTAATTTTCTCTAGTTCCATGACCTTACCTACTTGTGGTTGTTCTCTCTCTTTCTTAGATCACTTTTACCCACGTCCATGTGGATTCTTTAAACTTAGTTCAGGTTATAAAAAAGTTCTTCCCATTTTGTCTATGCCCATCCCAGTATCTTTGCACAAGTTCTTCCCTCTATACTGCAATAATCTGTGTGTGTCTAACTTCCAAGACACACAGCAGTTTCTCCCTCTCTAGTGCTGTGGTATGAAAATATAACATAGTTATAATCTGATAAAGTTGATGTGCCGTAGTCAACATATTTCAGCTCATTAGACTATGAGAATTGATAAATGCATAATCTATTATAAACATTGTACCGGTCTGTAAGTGTTATCTTTGTTTACGGGATGTTGAATCTTTCAGTTACCAACCAGCTTCAAATCCCATATAAACTCTTCAAAAAATCTCCCAGCTTTAACCATTGTAAATCTCTGTGATTGTCTGACTACGTCAGGATCCAGTGACATATTAAAATCCATTCTCGAAGTACTGTGCCCCTTAAATATCCCCCATATACAATAGTGCTGTAGAAAACTCCTCCTTGAACTGTGGGTTATCCTCACTGGGGCCATAAAAGCAACCAGGAAGGATTATACCCCTGCTGCTTTCACCTTGGATATGATCCAGCCCCCCCCCCCCCCCCAGGCCCAATATGTATTGACAAAAAGGACCATTTCAATTTTCTATGCACAAAAAAATGGAAACCCCCTTTTGTGCTGAGGCCATACAGTTAGAGGCACCCCCATTCCTTCCACTTCTCATGAAACCATGCTTAGTTTGTATGTTTTAATTTTGTCTCCTGCATAAAGGCTGTATCAGCTTTCAGACTATCCCACAAATTGGTTTAGGCTTGCTGTTTCATGTCAGTAGAACATTCCATGAGACGCCTCTAACTCCACCCCCCCCCAGCTTCATTTCCTCAGGGCACCCACTGTGTTGTTCGAGTGGTTCACATCAAGATGCACACAATCTATATTTATTACTTAATCTTCCATTAGAAGAACAGAATGTTCATCTAATAGTTCACAACAGTTCTAGAATCAGGAAGAACAGACTCATTTGGCTTGCAACTGCTGTACACATGGAATTTGGGGGGGGGACCATTCAGAAGCTACTTATCAAATGTTGGATATAAAAACCCCACTACAACAATTTAAGGTCTAAAATTTAATGTCATGACTAGTCAACCCTGTCAATCTTATATATAAAAATTTGGATAAATACAGGAGAACTAAGAGATAAAATGAGGGCAAGTTCCTCTCTCCACCTGGTTTGTTTGCCTGTGGCAAGCATGGTTCTGTTTTCCTCTAGCTGGGAAAAGTAAATATTCTCCAGGTGTTACAGTATCTTCAGGTTGATAGATTCCCATTCATCACATGTGCCAAAGCATGCAGAGCTGCTTTCCACTCTTGGGATTTTTGCAACTGTTCTATTTCAGCTGGAGTCAGATCAGGTGTAATAAACTCCTCGCACCCTAGATCATCGGCCTCCTCAAATGAAGTAAATATGTTAATTGGTACTGTCACAGCAGTAGGGGATTGTCTAGCAGCACCCATATTTCCCACATCTTCTACTACAGATTTCCCCAGTTGATAACTGTTTGTTGCTTCTTGCCTTGTGGTGATTTCCCTGGTGAACATGGGACAGCTCTTGTTGAGCATTTAGTCTCCTTGACCCTTTGCTTTCCTTACATGGTTTGTGTGTCATTTCCATCCCTATTCCTTTGAGTGTGTTGTAAGGTAGTGCTAATGGAGGCATCCAAATCCACTCGATTGTCCATCATATGCGACGTGTAAAGCAATGTTAAACGTCAGCTGAGAGGAAGCACTCCTATTTCTCAGCTTTCTGATGTAGGGAACCATGCTCATTCATTTCAAGAAGAGAAAGTTACTGTAATCCAGGACTACTCCCACTGGTAGTCCAGCAATGTTGCCCTTTTCCCTGGACTTCAACTCAACTTGTGCATTATATAATTAAAAAAACATACAGTAAAGTGCTGTGGAGGATTAGATAGTCTGTACCTGGCATTGATCCTGTGGGCCCCAACCAACACCAGTGGACTGTTCAGCTGTAATACTGATCTTAGCGTATCCACAATAAATTCACTTGACTTACTTCCCTAATTCCCTCCAGTATTCCAATGAGTCAAAGATTTTGCCTGCTGTAATTCTCTAAATTGTTATTCTACAGCCTGTGAATTTGTACTAGCAGAGTGCTGATCTGCTGTAAATGCCATATGATCACCTCCTTCTGCATTCCACTCTTCACCTGCTACCAGCCTCCAACACTTTTGGATGCAGACTTCAATGGTTTTAAGCAATGTGTCCTAGCACATTTCTTTTGCAAACTCCAGAGAGTTGTTTCTAAGTATTACACTTAGTGTGTGTTTCTTTTACAGATACTTATGAGGTGTGCATGCAGCTGTTTACATGAAGACTTTCTCATTTTTCCATACTCAAATAAGATTAACTATATAATAACTTTGGCAAGATACTGCTCTTGTATGTAATCTGTTTATCTTCTCTAACACAGAGGAAAACCAGGCCTGAAGTTTATTATACTGTTGTAAACTAGTGCAAAACATAACAGACAAAAGTAATAAAATGTACATGACTCACAGAAGTAGGATGATTCTGTTAAAATTCCAAGTAAAACTATGACCATTAAGGGAACCTTTTAAAGCCACTGAACATAATGTCATCCTTGGGAAATGAACTCCAGTGATGCTGAGCTTGGTTCGGCAAAAGAACAAATGACAGAAGATTCAGGATGCACCTTGGAAACCATCAGCAGACCTTGGGTAACATGTCAGAATGCAGTAGGAGAGATTTTACGGCACAAGTTCCAGTTTTGGATAGGTGGGACCATACCATGCATAACTTTGTAGATACATGACAAGACAGGCAGTCATTGAAGACTCAGTAGAAGAAGGTTTGATATGATGCTAACATGATGCATGTGTTAGTAAGCCAAAGACAGATGATTTTTTTTTTCTGAAGGTACTGGAACTTCACCTAGGTTAAACTATACCTTTGATTTGACCAATCATGCTGATTTTAAAGAATACTTAAAGTGAAAGGGGTGATGTTCATAGCTGATAACTAGGCTAATAGCTCAAGAGCCCTTACAACCAGAGGATTCAACTTTATACCCCATTGAGGTATTAAGCTGTTTAATGTTCATCATCGTCAGTGTTGCAGTTTGAGACTTCTTGCCTTGCAGAAGCTTGTGGTTGGCACAAAAACCAGAGGATGTTCTTCGTGTTTCACTGTTGCAGTCATTACACTTGGGTTATCCGGTTATCCTGCTGGCAGGCTACCCTCAGTCAGCCTGAATTCCAAAGTCTAGGTCCGGCATCAGTTGCTGTCGCCTCTTCCCTGACGTCAGAGCACCAGGGGTATAAAAGATGCAGCCAACACCATTTTCTTCAGTCTTTCTTGCCGCGCGGTGCCCGAAGCATAAGCAGTTTGCAAGTGCCGGTCGGCCGACTCCTGAGATTTTCTGGTTCGAATTTCAGATCCGAAGTCTTCATTAAAAGCTAAGTACCCCATTGGGGAAACTTTTTTCTAGCTCCAGACTGATGTCAGGAAAAAGTTAATAATTGTATTTCTTGTGGGAAGCAAATACCTCATAAGGACTTTCATTCTTACTGTATTTCTTGCCTAGGCCCTGACCACGACGTTGCTAGTTGTCGGTTTTGTGCTAGATTTAACCAACGCACTATTAAGCGTCGGTACGATTTTGCATTACACTATTTTGGCAGACGATTTAATTATATGATGTTGTCTGATAGCCATCCGACTACCGGAATTCACAAGAAACGCAAAGAAAAGGACAGGCTTCCGAGGTCAAAAACCGACGACGAGCCTTCTTCTAAGCCAGTCGCCAGTTCTCAGTGAGGTGCCTTCGCAGCCCCTGATACCTGCTACTTTAGACCCGCAGGCCGCTACCGACTCCCACGTAGAGTCGACTAGGCCTCTGGAAGCTCAAGGTATTGGACCTTCGGAGACTATTCCCTCAGATGGGCCCGGAGCCGCTGAGCAGGCATCGGCTTCTGCGGGTGTTTTCAGACCTACTCAGTTATACATTCAAACGACTTCAGCTTCAAAGGCAAAGACTAAAGCACCTGTAAAGACAAAGAAACAAGTACAACAGCCTCGTGGACAGGCCCCCATGCCCAAAAAACAGATGCTCAAAATGGCCGAAGACTTAATTACTTTGATCTGGGGTTCCCATCCCCCACCTGATAAAAGGCCTAGGCAAGAGACAGAATATGAATCTTCAGATCAGGTTTCCATTTCATCTGATTCCTCTTCTGATCAGGAATACTCTCTTCCTCCCTAAGAGGATTCTGATGCTGAAGAATCTGTCCCTTCAACCTCTCCTCCTGAGGATTACTCTTTTGGGGAAACCTTGCATACCATGAGGGAGCATTTTCACTGGGAGAGCCAAGATTTTTCAGAATCTAAGAAAAGGCTCAGAGACTTTCTTTTACTACCACAACACAGGCCCCTAGCTATTCCACCTGTGTTAGACATTGTAGATGATGTATTTTCAGAGTCCAGTCTGACCCCTGACTCCTTAGCTCCAGCTCCTGTTAAGCCGGACAGTTACTACAGGGTTCCTGACTCTCATAAATTCCTTTTCAAAAACCCTGCTGCTGACCCAGAAACAATCTCTCAGGGTCCCAAAGGGGTCAAGGCTTCCACTGCAAAAAACCCTACCCCCTCAGACAGGGATTCTAGGGCATTGGACAGATGGGGAAAAAAGATTTACACTTCTGCTACCTTGGCTGTAGGGGCTTTAAATTGTCAGTTTCATATGCTCAAATATCAGCACTATATTATGTCACTGCTTAAACAGAAAATGTTGATAAATTCTGAATGTGCAGAAAACAAAGAAATGCAGGATTTATTGCATGTAGCTGTGAACAAGTTGGAAAGCATACTTTGCAATGTGGTTTTGATTATTTGGAGGCCTCCTGCAGGGCCGCTGTTACGGGTTCTGTCATCAGGAGGCATGCTTGGTTAAAGGAACAAAATCTGCCTGATCATGTCAAAGCAAAATTATTAGATGCTCCATTACAACATGATACCTTGTTTGGTGTTAAAGCAGAAGAGGTGTTAAAGAAAATGAAGGACAAAGCTAAATCTATGCAAACGGTTAAGGATTTCTTACAGGTACAGCCTCCTAGATTTAGCAGACACTGGCCTACAAAGAATTGGTCCTTTCCAGTGTCATACAGACCACAAAGGGGCAGATACAAACGCCCAAGAGGCAGATCCCAGCCCCAAGGTTTGTACAGGTCTAAACAATGGGGTGCTTCTACCTCCAAAAGTGGAGAAGACAAATCACAGCCATACAGGAAACAGTCCCAATGACTTCCCCCTGCCTGCACAAGCACTTATCCTCTGGCAGCACCTGTAGGGGGAAAACTAGCACTTTTTTCACAAAATTGGCACATAATAACCCAGGACAAATGGGTCCTAGACATAGTGTCACAAGGCTACAAGTTTCACTTCCATACCCTGCCAAGGACAAACGGTTGGCCAGACCTGCCAAAACATTAATGGGCAGAGGCACAAAAGCAAGTCTCATCCCTCATGGACATGAGGGCCATTCAACAAGTACCAGAGCAAGAGCAGGGACAAGGATTTTATTCAAGACTTTTCTTGGTCCCAAGAAAGGACAAGACCTGGAGACCAATACTGGACCTATCTATTCTAAACACATTTCTGGATATACCAAAATTCAAAATGTTGACTCTACAGCAACTTCTGCCCATGCTGGGCAAGAAGGCTTGGCTTGTGACTTTAGACCTAAAAGAGGCGTACCTGCATGTCCCAATCAGATCAACATGCAGAAGATACCTCAGATTCAAAGCTGGCTCAATGCACTACCAATTCTCTGCACTGCCCTTTGGTTTATCTACTGTGCCCAGGGTCTTCACAAAGTGCCTGGCACCAGTATTTGCATTCTGCAGACAAAGAGGAATACAAATATATCCTTACTTGGACGACTGCCTCATTCAAGCAGAGAACAAGGACATTCTACTACAGCATCTGACGTTTGTAAAGAGATTTCTAACAGGCCTAAGGTACACTGTCAACGAAAAGAAATCAAAACTAGTACCCTCCTCTCAAAAGATAATATTCCTGGGTGCAAGCTTAAATACAACTGTCCAGATGGCTTATCTCACGCCAGACAAAGACAACTGCGTACCTATTTCAACCTGTTGGCAACAAAGGCCCAGTTATCTGCAAGAAAAATTCTGCAGGCTTTGGGCTTCATGGCATCCTGCATTCTACTAATTCCATATGCGAGACTGCATATGAGGAAACTTCAATGGTACCTAAAAAGTGTTTGGACTCAACATTGCCACAGTCTGGAAACAATAATTACCCTCATTCCGGGCCTGCAACAGGAGTTTCGATGGTGAGCGAAGGCTTGACACCAGAACAAGGGGCAGCCATTCACTTTACCCCCAGCCAAGCAAACATTAACAACGGATGCATCAGATTATGCCTGGGGGGCCCACATGGCAGGAAGGTGTATTCAAGGCACATGGTCCGCAAACCAAATGCATCTACATATCAATCAAAAAGAGATGCTAGCTGTTCAGAATGCCCTGACAGCCTTCAAGGACCTACTTCATCCGGGACAACTACTGATAAAGACAGACAACACCACGGTCATGTGGTATATAAACAAGCAGGGAGGCACTCATTCTGACCCCCTTTGCAGACTAGCCATGACTTTGTGGGACACAGCATTGACTTACCAAGTACATCTGCAGGCACAATTCCTGCCAGGAATGATAAATACTCTGGCAGACGAACTAAGCAGAAACCTCATTGATCCCCACGAGTAGAAATCGGATCCACAAGTCTTCAGCATGATAACAAGGAAATGGGGATGCCCAGAGATAGATCTACTTGCCTCTCCTCACAACTACCAACTAAAAAGAATCTGCACAAGGACTTATCACAGACAAGCATGGAAAGTGGATGCCCTATCTTTCAGCTGGAAAAGCTTAGCAGTATATGCCTTTCCTCCACTGCCTCTCCTCCCCAATGTACTCCTAAAGGTCAGACAAGAGAAGCCAAAGATGATACTGATTGCCCCAGACTGGCCCCACCAGTACTGGTGTCCAATTCTAAGGACCGTGTCTCAATGCCTGGCTTGGACCTTGCCTCAAACACCTCATCTGCTGTCCCAACAAAACAATCAGATCCTGCACAGCCAGCTAAAGACCTTAAATCTGTCAACATGGCAGATAATGTAGTCATACAAAACGCGCCTCTCACTAAAGCTGTGATGGATGTCATTTTGGAGGCCAGAAGGCCTAGTACCAGAAAATCGTACGCTGGAAAATGGAAGAGATTCTATGCTTGGAACCAGGCACAAGGAAATGACACAGCTGTACCAAATATTCCTCAGATTTTGCAGTACTTAACTGAGATGCTGGACAAAGGCCTATCCTTTTCATCAATTTAAATTCATGCCTCTGCCATTTCGGCTCATTACAATACAGAGCCACCAATCTTTTCTCATCCTTTGTTAAGGCAGTACCTCAGAGGAGCCAAAAACTTAAGGCCTCCAAGGAGATCACCAATACCTGCATGGGACCTCAATTATGTCTTGGAAAAACTCACCCTGCCTCCTTATGAGCCAGCCGCTACAGCTGATATAAAGTTTTTATCTTGGAAAACAGCTCTGCTCCTAGCAATGACTTCTGCAAGATGAGTCTCGGAGCTACAGGCACTCGTGGCTGTGGAAACTTTTATCATTTTTTATCCAGACAGGGTTTCTCTGAGGACAAACCCCACATTTATGCCTAGGGTAGTGTCCAGTGTGGCCCTTAACCAAGCTATTCATCTTTCTACTTTTTATCCAAACCCACAGAATAAGGGGGAGATAATTCTGCATTCTTTGGACATACACAGACAACTATGCTTCTACTTGAACAGAGCCAAAGCTTTCAGAAAGACGGAACAACTACTAGTGGCATATGCTGCAGGATCACAAGGTAAGGCTATTTCAAAGCAGACTATTTCTAAGTGGATAGGCCACTGCATTCGTTTCTGCTATTCACAACATGGCAAGCCAGTGCCTAAGGGCATTAGGCCACATTCAACCAGAGCAGCAGCCACTTCAGCAGCCTTTCTCAGGGAAGTACCAGCCAAAGACATTTCAGAGGCTGCTACCTGGAGTTCAGTGCACACCTTTACAAAGCACTGTCATTTACCACTCTACTCTAAATCCAGGGCAGGCTTTGCCACTGCAGTTCTGCAGGGCCTCATAGCCGCTCCTAATGCTATATTAGCTCCAGCCTCCCAGCCATAGCTTTGGGATTCAACCCAAGTGTAATGACTGCAACAGTGAAACATGAAGAACATAGTACAGTTGTGTACACTTACCATAAATGTAGATGTTCAAGTGTATTCACTGTTGCAGTCCAGGTTACCCACCCGCCATCCCCCATTTCTTTGCTGGAACTTATCTGCACTTCTCTAATCTATACAACCTATGTGGTGTATTTGCTTGTAGAGGAAGGTATAATATATTTTGGTGTATGCATGTTTTATTGGCATATTTTATAGCTGACTCTTTTGGGGGCACCTGACATCTGGGGCAAGAAAAACTGAAGAAAATGGCGTTGGCTGCATCTTTTATACCCCTGGCACTCTGACGTGAGGGAAGAGGCGACAGCAACTGACGCCGGACCTAGACTTTGGAATTCAGGCCGACTGAGGGTAGCCTGCCAGTAGGATAACCGGATAACCCAAGTGTAATGACTGCAACAGTGAATACACTTGAACATCTACATTTATGGTAAGTGTACACAGCTGTAATTTTTCACCATTCCCCAGGCAGTGGCCACCATTGTTGGCGGACATCAGTGGTACAAAGGGTCATTGGCCAGGTCCATCTTCAGTTCTTTCTTGCCATGTCATTCCTGTGCATAAGACTGCATATGTGAGTGTCGTCAGTCCTTAAGTTGGCTTAAAACTTGAAGATTCATCTTTATACCTCATTGGGAAGTCATTTTTTTTCTCTTATTGTATTTAGCTGTTTAATGCTTAAACAATTCAATAATTGTCTCTGTTGTGAGAAACTGATCCCCCACAAAGACTTCCATTATTATTGTTGGTTCAGCTTACGACTCAAGTACAGCATGCCAAGCTGCTCATTTTGTGCTAGGTATATTAACAGTAAAGTGTGGGGCCATATCGTTCTTTCCGTACCTGGTTGTTCACATTTCTTGTAATGAAGATTGATCTTATCCTTCCCTCTTCCCCACATTTCATTTTGTTTATTCATCTTGGTGCCACTACCTTGTATGACTGGCTTATAATATGCAAAACATACACAGATATGCCTGGCTGTATGGCAGAGAGGGGATGGAGCTCCTACGTCAACCCAGGTAACTGAGGTTCGAGTACTGGCCCCAGCACTGAAGAAACCATGGAGGGAGAGGAGTGAAGAGCCATGACCTTCTTGTCTCTCCTCTGGGAAAGGGTAGGTTATTCTCACTGAGTGAGCTCATAGGGCATTGCATTTTCTCTGGTGGAGACTGGGAAGCCACTTCTTGTACTTTGAGGGAAGGGGGTGGTGGCTGCTTACTGGCCACATCCCTTGTGGAAATGAGGGAAGACTAGTACAGTTAGTCCGTTGCACTTCCCCTTTCACTCCAGAAGCTGAGCGACCATGGGGAACATTATGGCACAAAGTAAAAATCCTCAAATAACCCTGATGGCTGTTTGAATGATGACATCTCCCACTTGAACCTCACATCAGAGATCAGGGTAAATGGGTAAGTTAGCAGACAGGGGCTGTTGATAGACAGCAGAGGGAGGGGAAAAAAGATCAAAATGCTCTACCTTCAGACATGGAGATCAGTGACTTGATCATGTGATGTTACATTTTTTGTCACATTGTCTGCCTTGGTTACTGGTGATAATTAGGTATATGGCCTAGTTAGCTAAATTTCATGTGTCTCTGTGTAAAACCACAAGATGCATATACCAAGACCTTTTCAATAATCTTCATGAAAGATGCAGTCTTAAGTGCTGCATGATATGTCATGACTAGAACTCAGGTCAGTTTTTGTACTTTTTGGTGCAGCAAAGGTGTATTAAAGAAAATAATCTTTGAGTAGGGTCACTATAAGAAGTCCATGTTTTCTGAGTTACTTCCTCATTTAACATACTTCATCCTAGACAGTCATCATCACATTAACAGTCTGTGGTACTAGAGACCATATGCATAGTGTCATTGTCTCACACTAGTGCTCCGTAGGTGCCATTATACTGTTGAGACACAGGTCATATTTGCTTAGAGTTCATTATTTTTTCTCACTGTTTTATAGGTTTCACATTCTGTTGCAGTTCTTCTGGACTTATTTCTTCTATATTGTGGTGGCATGTACCTTCTTCTTCTTTCGGCTGCTCCCGTTAGGGGACGCCACAGCGGATCAACTGTTTCCATTTCTTCCTGTCCTCTGCATCTTGCTTTGTCACACCAACCACCTGCATGTCCTCTCTCACCACATCCATAAACCTTATCTTAGGCCTTCCTCTTTTCCTTTTACCTGGCAGCTTCATCCTTAGCATCTTTTTCCCAATATACTCTGCATCCCTCCTCAGCACATGTCCAAACCAACGTAACCTTGCCTCTCTGGCTTTGTCTTCAAACCTCCAAACCTGGGCTGACCCTCTAATATACTTATTCCTAATTCTGTCCATCCTCGTCACACCCAGTGCAAATCTAACATTTTCAACTCTGCCACGTCAAGCTCTGACTCCTGCCTTTTTGTCAGTGCCACTGTCTCCAACCCATATAACATAGCCGGTCTCACTACCCTCTTGTAGACCTTCCCTTTCACTCTTACTGGTACTCGTCTGTCAGAAATCACTCCTGACACACTTCTCCACCCATTCCATCCTGCCTGTACTCACTTCTTCTCCTCTCTTCCACACTCACCATTACTCTGAACTGTTGATCCCAAGTATTTAAACTCATCCACCTTCACCACCTCTACTCCCTGCATTCTCACCATTCCTCTATCCTCCCTCTCATTCACACACACATATTCTGTCTTAGTCCTGCTGACCTTCATTCCTCTTCTCTCTAGAGCATATCTCCACCTCTCCAGGGTCTTGCTCCACCTGTTCCCTACTCTCACTACAGATCACAATGTCATCTGCAAACATCATAGTCCTCGGGGACTCTCTCTGATCTCGTCTGTCAACGTGTCCATCACCATCGCAAATAAGAAAGGGCTCAGAGCTGATCCTTGATGTAATCCCACCTCCACCTTAAGTGCATCCGTCGCTCCCACCACAGACCTCACAGCTGTCACACTACCCTCGTACATATCCTGTACCACTCTTAGATACTTCTCTGACACTCCCGTCTTCCTCATACAATACCACAACTCCTCTCTAGGCACCCTATCATATGCTTTCTCTGTCACAAAGACACAGTGCAACTCCTTCTGACTTTCTCTGTACTTCTCCATTAACACTCTCAGATGTACCACTTAATACTATTTTAACTATACATATCTTAATGCTACCATTGTTTGAGCTGTCTTTGTTAGCATGTATCTGACCTGATGAGCTACTACTTGCCAATGTGATCAATGCAGTTTTTTATGGATTACTTGAATTCTGACTCTACAGTTTCTCTTTCCTTTACCAATGTTTTAACTCTTTTATGAGATGTCATGAGTGTAGTACTTCAGTGTTTTGCTTTTCTTCAGGTTGCAACTGTAACTTTGTGATGTGAAATGATGGCAAACTTTACAAAAACAAGATGTCAGCTTGTGATGTAATGACTTTGTCTTTCAGCTTGAGGAGAGCACTACTTCTAGAACAATCCTTACACACAGGGGAAGACATGTATTTGTTTAGTGCTGTTCACCTTCACTGTTATTTACATTGCATTAGTAGCACCTTTGTCGATAACTTGTGTTGCTGCCACTAAGATCCCATCAGACCTAAGGAGTGGAAGGATGGTAACGTCTTTAAGGGGCTCCCCAAAAGCCAGTCAGATGGGTTTCAGAAGTGAAAGACTAGTACGTTTTTATCCCTGATTTTGGCTGGACACAGGTTTATTTTAATGATGGATTTTTCCTTAGTCAAACCTTAGGAAATTTGTGTGCTAGCAATCCCATTATTTCTGCAGCATGATGGCTACATTTACTTCCCATCTAAACATTTGCAGCAATTGTATTTCAAACCTTGGTAAGATGAGGTGTAGTATTGCATTTCAGAATTTATTCTAAATTATATTTTCCTTTTATATAAAAATTATCATACAAGGTTTGACAATGAATAGAAGAAAATCCATGACATGAAGAAATCTTAAATGTTAATAGGTTATTACATGTAAGTATTATTTTCACAACACTTACGTTAATGTAAATGATTCTGTATATAATGTAAAAAGAAATTAACTGTGTACACTACTGTATTATGTTTTTCTTCCACATCAATCTCATAGTGATAGCATCAGCCTATCTACATGGTTTGTTCCTGTTGCCTGAAGAACGGCTACTTTGACTCCCCTACAGACCTCTACAATTACATACCCATCAGCATTGGGTCTATATCACCAAATCGAAAGCACTGAAAAGCGAACGGCTTTAACATTGAAAATGACGTTCATCAAAGTTGCTCTTGTGGAGGGGGGCTGCACCCCCCCCCCCCCCGCTAATTATATATACCAACTCCAAGATCGTACTACAGTGAGGAAAGGGCAAATTTTCCGATCTTCACTGTACCACGATCTCACAATAAACATCTCAATGAATGGCATTTTCGCTGTTAAAGCCATTCGCTTTCTAGTCTTTTCAATTTGGTGATGTAGACCCTCAGCCTCACCAACTTTGTATGCAAAGCTGTGGAAAGCATAATAGCAGAACTCTTTTATGCAGACATAAGCAACTTTACTGATCTAGATTCCAATCAGTCTGGTTTTGTGAAGGGCAGATCCTGTCTCCTGAACCTAGTAAGCTTCTTTGAAAAGGTTACAGGGACTGTGGATAGTGGTCATTTTGTGCACACTGCTTATCTCAGCCTGGCTAAAGCTTTGAACACTGTGCCCCATGCTGGTTTTATGCCGAGCTGAATGTAAACCTATACATTGCCCAATGGATTGCAAATTGGCCATCTAACCAATTCTAGATTGTGAAAGGTGCTGGTTCCACCTCTGAATGTAAAATTGTCACTAGTAAAATGCACACAGAGCAAAGTCTGCACCCTCTCCTATGTGGCCTTTATTTTGCAGACATCCAGGCCAGTATCTAAGAAATGTGGTTGACTAGGTTTTCTGATGACTGCAAACTAGGCACTGTTATCTTCTTATCCGCTGAACCGAAAACAGGTCTAATAAGGGCTGGAGTGTTCAAGTACATGGTGAATCAAAAATGGTTTCAAATTAAATGGGGGAAAAAAGTGCAGTATAGCAGAGTTTTACAGAAAAGTTGCACCCACCTTACATGTTATAAATATTACACCTCTTCAGTTACAGTCCTTAGAGACCTGAATACTTATACATATCTCTCTCATTTGATCATCATGTTTCCAGCATAGTCAGGAAATCCTTCTGTCTAGCCCAGTTTATCTCCACGGGAATATCTTCAAGACCCAAAGAAGGCTTCCTACCTCTGTACTCTTCCCTCATCAGACCAGTCATTGAAAACAGTGTGCCCTTTTGGATGCACAAATCCAAGTACATCACTTAACTGGAAAGGACCATAGATTTTTAGTCAAGAATATTAAAGGTCTTAAATCCTTCAACTATCCAACTAGATTAGCACAACTCTCCTTACACTCAGCCTTCGGGTTTCATTTTTTGGATCCGTGCAAGGCGCAGTCCTGTTTAGCTTCCTACTTTGCCACAAAAACAGTGGCACTAAAAACACCCATACTAAGGACCTAAGTCTACACTAACAAATAAGACTGGAGGTATAGGTTCATAACTCAACTTATTCCAAGCAGATGGAATTCGTTATCACTATAGGTTTGTAACCAAAGTAATAGTGAGTTAAACACGGTTTCGGAATGTCTATAGATTGCTGGCTGACAGATGCCATTTTGGAATGCAAAGACTGAAGACGAAAATACCTATCTACAATAAGAGCTCTATGACGAATGGTTCTTGTGTTAAAGAGGGCACAGAACCGGCAATGGGGGACATCGTGGTCTGTGCCTAAACAAGTGACACAGTATGAATGAAAGTCTTATTGTGGGATCTGCTTTCTACAGGTGAGACAATTAACGTTTTCGGACATTGGTTAGTGCAAGAAAAAAGGATCCCCAACGGGTTACTTAGCTTTAGATGTTTTCAGCTGTAATTTGAGCTCTGGTAGCGACCGACTGGCACACTTGTGAACTGCTTCTGCTACGGGCTTCATGGGAAGAAAGACTGATGTAATGGCATCTGCTGCCTTGCTTTATAGCACTGACAACCTGACATCAGTCACAAGAGACTGCAGCTGATGCAGAAAAACATTGATTCTGGTATTCAGGCCGGCCGAGGGCTACCACATTACGGATAACCCACAGGTGCAACAGTGAATACACTCTAACATCTGCATTTATGGTAATTGTACCCAGCTGTACTTTCTAAAGGAACTAAAATCAAACTCAGACTGACACAAAAAGTGACAAACCACAGATTTTAATAAAACAAGTTAAGCGCCTTCACCCTCTTGACATAGGACTTCATCAGAACTAGTATACAAACATTAAATCCAATTAAATAATATTTCCAAAATGTCATTTGACTAAAAAACATCCAAGAGAAATTGCAAAATAATTTGTAATCAAAATACATTTCCTTAAAAAACTTATGAAATTATCAATTACTATTCCAATAATGCACTTTACAAGCGCAAATTACTATGTACCAATAGTAATAAAAAAAAAAAAAAAAAATTTGTTAGAAAAAGTTCTAACTAACCTTAGAGGAGGTCCGTGGGAACTTATCAGAGTATAGAGAATTAAGGTGGCAGATTCGTTTAAATACAGGTGTTAATCCTTGTTTGAATGAAGCTATGTCATTGAATAGTGTTTTAAAACTGCAACCTGCAAAGTTATAAGATATTGTTTTCATTCAATTGATTTTGTTTGTTACATTTGTATAAACAGTATTAATTTACATTAATTAATGTTGGTTAAATGTTTTAAGGAAATTTGATTACAGATTAATTTGCATTCCCTTTGGTTAAAACTTCTCATTTTGAAATACTGTTTCACATTAATCTACCTCCTTTTACCTAACGGTATTCTTTGTTACCATCGTTGGTAACTTGTTTCCCCTGTCTCCTTTGGTAACTCTCCCTTACTTTCTGTACCGTTCCAGGTATTTCTGAATACCATTGTTGGTGTGTATGTGTGTGTGTGTATATATATATATATATATATATATATATATATATGTCTGTGTGTGTGTGTATATATATATATATACATATATATACTGTATGTGTATGCACACGCAGACACGCGCGCACACACACACACAGACACACATATATTTTTCTGGCTTTCCTTTATCTGTGCCTGTGCGTGTGTCTCTCATTTAAAACATGGCGGATAAGCAAAAGGGCACGTCAGGATTCAAGCAGTGTTAGGACTGTGGTAGAAAGATGCCCAATTCAGATGGGCGTCTTTCCTGTGTGTACTGTCTGAGTATCTACCAGGGATTCAATGCCCATACTGTGGCAGAATGCCACAGTAAGCTTATTCTGAAAGGATTGTTAAAGCCCCCCTTTGAAGAAGCCCACTCCTAAACCAGAGTCATCCAAACTGCCTAAATAGGAATCAGAAAAGAAAGCTATTCTGTGTTGACCTCGCCATTGGCGCAAGAGCTAAAACCTCACAAGTCTCCAGTTCCATCTGTGTCTTTAGAACCGAGGGCTAAGGTTGCTAAAATGACTGAGAAACAACCTTTGGCACCGACGGTTAGGTCCTTATCGGTGCTGATGGTCCCTGCACCAATACTGACTACTTTGGCACCGACCGTTACTTAGTTGTCGACAACCTCATCAGCACCAACGATTTCCTCAGCACCAGCTTCACTTATCTCTCATTCGGTTCCAGGTTCCCCTTCTGCTCAACAGTCTATGGTGCTGAAAGTTGAGACATTTCTACCTCCCAAGACTAAGTATTCCCCTTCTGTCAACTCACCAGTCCTTTCATTGATAGGCCAGAGTCTTCCTCAGGAATTTCGATCTGTTCATCCAGAAGTCTTTCTGAAGTGGACTTGGTGAAATTGGTGGACCAGATTTTGGCGGCCTGGGGTATTTCCCACACCTACGCAGACCTCCCTCCCTTCTGGAGCTAAGGCGTATTCTCCCAGGACTCCACCGTACTTTCCTCCTCTGACCTCTTTCCAAGGTTTGGAGCCCACCACTTTGACTATCCCAGTACCAGCCGTCTCAGTGCCAACAGTATACCCTACCTCGGCACTGAGGTCGTCTCTGATGTCTTCGGCACCAATCTCCACTAAAACCTTAACTTTTTAAACAGGTAAAACTTAAGTTACCTACTTTCACATCTAACTTCTCTAGTGCACACTGCAGTGTGCTTTTTTTTTCATCTTGCCTTTAATTATCCCTGTGACTAGCACTTTCTCTAATACCTGCTGGAAAGCACTAGGAAGCCTTAAACTGATACAAGTACTCAACTCTCCTTGTTAATACGGAGAATTTAATAGTAGGCACTAAACAGCCTGTAATTGCATAGTACCGTGCTAAGGTAAGGGAAAACAGCTCCTGTACTTTACAAAAAAAAAAAAAAAAAGCACCAAACCAGGCATGTCCAAGGGTCAGCTTCCGGTGATTTCACCTGTCCACCTGGTGAATCTGGGCATACTGGGGCAATGCAGCAATTGCCTCATGTACACAGACAGCCCTCTCCTCCTACCACCCAACACTACAACCTGTGAGAGATGCACTTACATAGCCAAAATGGAAGCAAAGCTCTCTCCGCCCAAGATTGTGCTAGACAGTCAAGAGGAGACTGTTAACACCCACACTACACCTCAAGCAACACATAGCCCTTCTAAATCCACACCACCAACACCCATATGTAGCAACACTAAATCCACATATGCAGAGGCCCTTAACTGTAACCTGCCCAAGCAACAAGGACCTCTGAAGCTGAAACGCAAACAAACACCAATCACAACCAAAGTGTCACATAGTTCTCAACACCAGTGTGCCACACAGCAACAGCCCCCAAGGCAAGACAATGTACCTAACACTTTAGTCATAGGTGACTCTATAGTCCGGCACACTGATGTCCCTCTCACCAGGTTGAACAAAGAGAAAATTACAGTCAGCTTCCTGTCGGGTGCCAGGATCTGCCACATAACGCATGCACTCAAGTCACTCCACAAATACAAATATGACTCTTGTCATTGTCCATGTTGGAGTGAATGGCTTGAGACTTACCTCCCTGGACTACATGAAAAGAGATATGGAAGAGCTCTCTGATCATGTGGCCCAGGTAGGTATGACCCTAGCCCTGAGTAGCATCCTGCCTTCGCCCAGAATGATACCACAATATAAGGACAAAATGATTGACTTCAACAATTGGCTAAGCTTCTGGTGTCATTCAACGGGGATCCAGTATCTGCCTGGGACGACATGATTGACAGACCACGATGCTTTTGTCAGAGATGGTCTGCACCTGTCGCCCCTGGGATTCAGGTTACTGGCTAAGGCTGTTGCTACCCCTATAGTGCCTTTTTTAGGCAAAGTTCAAAGAACAAAACCACCACCGTAACGGGTACAAGCATGCAAAATCTGAAGGTAATGCTACTCAATGCTAGAAGTCTAAATCTCAAAATGCACTCTCTTGAGGCATGCCTAAAAATGGAGAACATAGATATCTGTGCAGTAACTGAGACCTGGTTCAAGGCTCCAGAGAGCACCCCTGCAATACCAGGCTACAACTCTTGCCACACTTTTCGGCCACCAAACCAGGACCGAAACACTAAAGGTGGAGGAGTGTCAATATTCACCAAGGATATTCACACCACCAGGCTAGTTTGCCCAACACAATGCATCTGAAATTCTCCAGGTGCAACTAACACTAGGTAAGACTGCAATCCAAATTGTAGCTTGCTACAGATCCCCCACCATACCCCAAGATTCTCACTACACCTTTCTAAACATACTGGAAAATATTAACTCATTACATCCGAATGACGTCTCCAGGTCCATCTGCAGTTAACTCCTAGTGACGCCTCTCGGCATCAAATATTACTTGTTCTTATTTGCATCAGTAATTCCTAAACCATGCTATGTACAAAGTTTTAAAATATTTCATCTTAAAGCTTACACAATGGCAAACAACTACATTAATATTTGACCTCTGTCTAGTGCAGGTAAATAGATATTAACTGTTGTTTTTATGATATTAATTTATATAGATATAATCTTCACATTTTTTAAAAATATCTCAACAACCAAGTAACACCGACAGAACTCCTTAGCCTCATGTGAAAGCTCTCAGCTAGATGAATAAAGTGTTGCTGACAGTATGTGTGTAACTTGAGTGGTTGCTGAGATATTGTAAGTTGTTTACAAAATATTACAAATGTAATAGTTACTGTATTTACTGTGACTTACAAAATTTAGTTTAAGACCTAGAATCTAAAGATTACTAGCACTACAAAAACAGTTTCTGCTGAAGTTTGCCATTTATACTTCTTTCATAACTCCTATGGTTCCAGAGATATGAACATTTGTTTAAAATGTGAGGACATAATTTGATTCTATCAAAAGGCTTAGGCTCTGCCCATTGGAAGTTACAGTGTAAACTTCCTGAGCTCCATTGGAGTGAATGAGTTAAGATAGAGCCAAACACCCTAATACTGGGTGATTTTTAACTACCCTGCCATTAACTGGAAAAACTACTCATGTACCAACACCTTTGCCCAACGGTTCTTGGAATTCATAAATTCCAACGCCCTGGATCAACTAATCCGTAGTCCCACCAAGGAGCTCCAATATCCTAGACCTGGTCATTACCAACATGGGAAATCGATTCTCCACACCTATGGTCACCCCTTCGTTAGTCAGGTCTGACCATAAGCTAATCACCCTTAACATCCACATCCCACCCCCACCCCCCCCAGTAAGGAAACCTCCATAAAAAACTTCTCCAAAGCCAACTTTATGCTACTCTAGTCAGAAGTGACAAACTTCATGACACCCATGCAGACGGGAACTGAAACTTCAATTGCTGAATTCTACACTAAGGCACTGTACGAGCACATCCACTCGTGCATGAATCGTGCCATCCCAAATAGAACCAAGATGCTCTCATCCAAAAAAAGGAAGCCAATCTGGTGGTCCCCTGCCATAAACAAACTTTACAACAAAAGGAAGAAACTGTTGCAGAAAAGAGGCAAATCCCAGGATGCAAAAAACTCCCTTACCAGCCTCAGTAAGAAACTGAGATCCCTCATAAAATCCTCCAAAGCTAGTTACGAAAATAAAATTGCCAAAGATTCCAAAGACAACCACAAGGCATTCTATAAATATGTCAAGAATCTAAATGGCAATGCTCAGATCTGCTCTGAGCTAAAACAGAATGGCATTAAATATACTGATCCCAAGGATATTGCCAATATCCTGGCAGTTGGATTCAGTGCCATCTTCACCCCCCTCTCACCCCCTAAATGGCCCATCTCAATACCGGAAGATTGCCAAATTCTGGTAATGGCCACACAGGTAAAAAATGCACTCTCCAAAGCTAAGAATACAGCATCCATGGGACCAGATGACATCCTGGGCTGTATACTACATGAACTACAATATGAACTGGCACCTCACCTAAGTGTCATGTTTAGTCATAGCCTCACCTCAGGTTTTGTGCCCACTGAGTGGCGCAGAGCTACAGTTATCCCACTCCACAAGGGGGGATCCACCTTGGATCCCGGAAACTACCGTCCCATCAGTCTGACAAGCCTTATCTGCAAGGCCATGGAGCGTATTACGGAACTTATAAACAAAGACATTGGCAACCTTCAAACACTGGACCCCACCCAGTTTGGGTTCGTGAAGGGCCGATCTTGTCTCCTGAACCTGATTGACTTCTTCGAATCAGTCTCCAGAGCCATGGACAAGGGTAAGGTGGTCCACTCAGCCTATCTAGATCTTGCCAAGGCCTTTAACACCATCCCCCACTCTGGAATCATAGATAAACTTACTAAGATGGGCATTAATCCCTACGTCACCCAATGGGTTTGCTAACTGGCTTACTGATAGAACCCACACTGTAAAAGTAGCCGATTCCAAATCCAGCTCCAGACAAGTGGAGTACCTCAGGGTTCAGTTCTGGGACCGCTCTTGTTTGGCATCTACTCTCTGAAGTACAGGCCAACACTAAGGGACTCTGGCTAACAAAGTTCGCAGATGACTGCAAACTGGGAGCCATTATTGAATCCCCAAATGATGTGGATACTGTACAAAAGGGCCTTACAGAAACAGATGCTTGGTGCCAGAGCCATGGGCTCAAGCTCAATGCCAAGAAATGTATAGTTATCCCCTTTGGGGAAAAAAACATGTATCCGTGAATTACCATATAGGTGGCAGTACACTAAACACCGAAAGTGTGATAAGAGACTTAGGGACACAGGTGGACAGTGGTCTCACCTTTGATAACCACATCGCCACAACAGTCAGGAAATCCTTCTATGTGGCACACTTCATCACTAAGGGCTTTTCATCCAGAAAAAAGGAGGTCATTGTCCCACTGTACTCATCCCTCATTAGACCCATTATAGAATACAACGCCCCGTTTGGTATGTACCTCTCAAGACATCTGCAACAACTGGAAAGGCCGCAGAAATACATCACTAAAAGAATCACATGCCTAAAGCAGATGCCCTATGCTGACCGCCTTAAAAAACTCCAGCTATACTCTGTCGCATATCGTGTACTCAGAGGTGATCTCTGCTTAACATACAAGGCCATGTCAAACCCAGAGCTGTTGGACATGCTACACTTAAAGAAATCCCAATCCCTCAGAGCCACACGCTCCAGAGATCTAAACCTTGTCATCACAATAAACAAAACATGCTGGAGAGATAGGTTCCTGACCCAGAGACTCCCCAGACTCTGGAATAGATTGCCCATACATGTCAAGCAGAATGCCTCTTTGGCCCTCTTCAGAAGGAACCTTGACGATTGGATGGGAGAAAGGAAATTCACCCTGGGGATCAGGAGAAGGGAAATTCACCCCGGGGATCACGTCAGTCGCCCTGCTAGACAGGGGTCCAGGGAAGTAAATAGTGTGGGAAGAAATAGTCAGGGAATTGTTATGGCTAGTCTTGTATAGGCCTTAGGGCTGATTGCCTAGTACCAACCTATGACCCTATGATCCATTGCACACCCGGGACTGTGGTTTGGCTCTCTGTTCCAGGAGCTTCAGCATGGATGTTCTTCGTGTTTCACTGTTGCAGTCATTACATTTGGGTAATCCTGCTGGCAGGTTGCCCTCAGTCGGCCTGAATTCCAAAGTCTTGGGTCCTGCGTCGGTTGATGTCGCCCCTTCCCTGACGTCAGGTCGTCAGGGGTATAAAAGATGCAGCCGACGCCATTTTCCTTCAGTCTTTCTTGCCGCGTGGTGCCTGAAGCAGAAGCAGTTCGCAAGTGCTGGTCGGCCGACTCCTGAGATTTTCGTGTTCGAGTTTCAGATCCGAAGTCTTCATTAAAAGCTAAGTACCCCGTTGGGGAAACTTTTTTTCTTGCTTCAGAGCCGCTGTTATGGGTTCTATAATTAGGAAGCATGCTTGCTTAAAGGAACAAAATCTGCCTGATCATGTCAAAGCTAAATTATTAGATGCACCATTACAGCATGATACCTTGTTTGGTGTTAAGGCAGAAGAGGCGTTAAAGAAAATGGAGGACAAAGCTAAATCTATGCAAACGGTCAAAGATTTTTTTACAAGTACAGCCACCTAGGTGTAGCAGACACTGGCCAATGAAGAATTGGTCCTTTCCAATGTCGGACAGACCTCAAGGGGGCAGATCCAGATGCCCTAGAGGCAGATCCCAGCCGCAAGGTTCGTACAGGTCTAAGCAATGGGGTGCTTCTACCTCCAAAGTTGGAGAAGACAAATCACAACCTTACAGGAAACAGCCCCAATGACTTCCCCCTGCCTGCACCAAGCACTTATCTACTGGCAGCACCCTTAGGGGGAAAAATAGCACTTTTTTCTCAAAATTAGCACATTATAACCCAGGACAAATGGGTTCTAGACATAGTGTCACAAGGCTGCAAGTTTCTCTTCCATACCCTGCCATGGGCAAACGGTTGGCCAGACCTGCCAACAAATCAATGGGCAGAGGCTCTAAAACAAGTCTCATCCCTCATGGACATGGGGGCTATTCAACAAGTGCCACAGTAAGAGCAGGGACAAGGATTTTACTCGACTGTTCTTGGTACCCAGAAAGGACAAAGCATGGAGACCAATACAGGATCTATCTATTCTAAACACTTTCCTGGATATACCAAAATTCAAAATGTTGACCTTGCAGCAGCTTCTGCCCATGCTGGGCAGAAAAGCTTGGCTCGTCACTTTAGACCTAAAAGAGGCATACCTGCATGTCCCAATCAGACAATCCTGCAGAAGATACCTCAGATTCAAGGTTGGTTCAAAGCATTACCAATTCTCTGCACTGCCCTTTGGCTTATCTACTGCGCCCAGGGTCTTCACAAATCGCCTGGTACCAGTAATTGCTTTCTGCAGACAAAGAGGAATACAAATATATCCTTACTTGGACAACTGCCTCATTTAAGCAGAGAACAAGGACATTCTACTACAGCATCTGGCGTTTGTGAAAAGACTTTTAACATGCCTAGGGTACACAGTCAACGAAAAGAAATCAAAACTAGTACCCTCTCAAGAGATAATATTCCTGGGTGCAAGCTTAAATACAACTGCCCAGATGGCTTATCTCATGCCAGACAAAGGCAACTGGCTACCTATTTCAAGGAAATGGCAACAAAGGCCCAGTTATCTGAAGAAAAATTCTGCAGGCTTTGGGCTTCATGGCATCCTGCATCCTACCAATTCCATATGCAAGACTGCATATGAGGAAACTTCAGTGGTACCTAAAAAGTGTCTGGACACAACATTGCCGCAACCTGGAAACAATGATTACTCTCATTCCCTGCCTGCAACAGGAGTTTCGATGGTGGGCAAAGGCTTGTCACCAAAACAAGTGACAGCCATTCTCACTACCCCCAGCCAGGCAGAACCTAACAACGGATGCATCAGATTATGCCTGGGGGGCCCACATGGCAGGAAAAGGCATTCAGGGCACCTGGTCCTCAAATCAAATGCATCTGCATATCAATCAAAAAGAGGTGCTAGCTGTTCAAAATGCCCTGACAGCCTTCAAAGACTTAATTCATTCGGGACAACTACTGATAGACAGACAATACCACGGTCATGTGGTACATAAACAAGCAGGGGGGCACGCATTCTTACCCCCTTTGCATACTGGCCATGGCTTTATGGGACACAGCACTGACTTACCAAGTTCATCTGCAGGCACAATTCCTGCCAGGAAAACGGGAATACTTTTCCAGACGAACTAAGCAGAAACCTCATGGATCCCCACGAGTAGCACCTGGATCCACATGTCTTCGGCATGATAACAAAGAAATGGGGACGCCCGGACATAGATCTATTTGCCTCCCCTCACAACTGTCAACTAAAAGGATTCTGCACAAGGACTTATCACAGACAAGAATGGAAAGTGGACACCTTATCTTTTAACTGGAAAAACCTATCAGTATATGCCTTTCCCCCACTGTCTCTCCTCCCCAAGGTACTCCTAAAGGTGAGACAGGAGAAACCAAAAATTATTCTGTTTGCCCCAGATTGGCCCCGCCAGTACTGGTATCCGATCTTAAGGAACGTATCTCAATGCCCAGCCTGGACCTTACCTCAAATACCTCATCTACTGTCCCAACAAAACACTCAGATTCTGCACAGCCAACACGGGACTCTAAACCTGGCAGCATGGCGGATAATGTAGCCATACAAAACACACCTCTCAGTAAAGCTGTGATGGATGTCATTTTGGAAGCCAGAAGGCCTAGTACTAGAAAATCCTATGCTGGAAAATGGAAGAGATTTTGTGCTTGTAACCAAGCTCAAGGAACTGACACAGCTGTACCAAATATTCCTCAGATTTTGCAATACTTAACTGAGATGCTGGACAAAGGCCTATCTTTTTCATCAATTAAAAGTCATGCCTCTGCCATTTCGGCTCATTACAATACAGAGCCACCACTCTTTTTTCATCCTTTATCAAGGCAATACCTCAGAGGAGCCAAAAATTTAAGGCCTCCAAGGATATTGTCAATGCCTGAATGGGGCCACAATTATGTCTTGGAAAAACTCACCCTACCTCCTTTTGAGCCAGCTGCTACTGCGGATATAAAGTTTTTATCTTGGAAAACAGCTCTGCTCCTAGCAATAACTTCTGCAAGACGAGTGTCATTGCTACAGGCTCTCATGGCTGTGGAACGTTTTTATCATTTTTTTATCCAGACAGGGTCTCTCTGAGGACAAACCCTACATTTATGCCTAAGGTGGTGTCCATTGTAGCCCTTAACCAAACTATTCATTTGCCAACTTTTTATCCAAATCCACAGAACAAGGGGGAGAAAATTCTGCATTCTTTGGACGTACACAGACAGCTTAGATTCTACTTGGACAAAACTAAAGTTTTCAGAAAGACGGAACAATTACTAGTGGCATATGCTGCAGAATCACAAGGAAAGGCTATCTCCAAGCAGACTGTTTCAAAGTGGATAGGTCACTGCATTTGTTTCTGCTACTCTCAGTATGGCAAGCCAGTGCCTAAGGGCATTAGGCCACATTCAACCAGAGCTGCAGCCACTTCTGCAGCCTTTCTCAGGGGACTACCAACCAAAGACAATTTAGAGGCTGCTACTTGGAGTTCAGTGCACACCTTTACAAAGCATTACAATCTGCCACTTTACTCTAAATCCAGAGCAGGCTTTGCCACTGCAGTTCTGCAGGGCCTCATAGCCGCTCCTAATGCTGTTTAGCTCCAGCCCCCCAAACATAGCTTTGGGACTCTACCCAAATGTAATGACTGCAGCAGTGAAACACGAAGAACATAGTACAGTTGTGTACACTTACCATGAATGTAAATGTTCGAGTGTATTCACTGTTGCAGTCCAGGTTGCCCACCCGCCATCCCCCTCATTTCTGCTGGAACTTATCTTTACTTCTCTGATCTATACAACCTATGTGGTGTATTTGCTTGTAGATGAAGGTAAAGTTTATTTTGGTGCATGTATGTTTTATGTATGATATGTATATATATCTAGCCTACTTTTTTGGGGGCACCTGACATTTGGGGCAAGAAAAACTGAAAGAAAATGACGTCAGCTGCATCTTTTATACCCCTGACGACCTGACGTCAGGGAAGGGGCGACAGCAACCGACGCAGGACCCAAGACTTTGGAATTCAGGCCGATTGGCAACCTGCCAGCAGGATTACCCAAATGTAATGACTGCAACAGTGAATACACTCAAGCATCTACATTTATGGTAAGTGTACACAACTGTACTTTCTGGATTTTAGCATGGCACCGTCTTTGGCTCTCTGGGCCTTGGTGGTTTCGAACCCTCCTCGGTTCCTGATTTGGAGGGCGGCTCATCAGAGAGAGGTGTGACCCCTGTTCAGAAGTTGTCTTTCTTGGTTCTGGGCTCCCATCCCTCTCTTAAGTGGTCCTGCATTCCAGGTCATGGAGTAAGCTTTAGTCTCAGTGGGCTCCTAGCTGGCTCCATCTATGTTGGAGTGTCACATTTTTGTATTCTCTGGTTCGCAGCTGCCTCAGTCTGTCTTGTCAGGACAGCAGGCACTGGAGCTGCAAGACATACCTGTTCAGGGTCCCTCTTCTTAGGAGTCTTCCTCAGAGATCCCCACTGAGGAGCCACCCTGGAGGAAGACTTGCAAGAGGAAGCACATAGATTCTCCAGAAGAATCTGTCACAGAAGACACAGACTACAGTGAAGGGGAGGTCCCCCACCATCACCCCCTGAAGATGTGTCCTTTGGAGACATCCTAGAATTCCTAAAACAGAGGGGTGATTGGAAGCCCTTAAAAAAACATCCTCTGAAAATGTGTTCTTGCAAGCTTTTCGTAACTTCACCCGCTGAAGACCAAATTAAGCTTATTGTACAGCGGGCATGGAAAGCTTCTGATTTCATAGAGCCCATTCCCGAAGACCAGATAAAATGTTGTCATACCCAGAATATCAACCACACTGGGGAAAGGGTTTAGCAGTAGATACCATGTTGGCGGCGGCAGCCACCGAAGAGGAACTTGCCAAGGGGAGTTCTACTGTCCATCCTCCCAACTGAGAGTCTCGGGTTGATGGACAGGTTTGCGAAGTGGCTGTTTGCGTCATCGACCTTTGCGCTTAGGTCCTTGAATTTCCTGGCACATTTCAGTAGACTCCAAAGGGATCTAATAACTGAGCTTTCAGATACCTTTGCAGGAGCTGTGTCTGACACAGAATAAAATTGCCTCTCGGCTTGCCATTCTGGAGTCTATTTCAAACTCATCCATGCAGCTCATTGCTCATACAGCCAACGAAACGTCTAGGGCAGTGGGTACAGGTGTTGCCATAAAGTACCATGCCTGGATGCTCTTGTATGACTTCACAGAGCCTTTCAAGTCTTCCTTAGTCAGCGCTGTTGTTGACAGTTCTCCTTTGTTTGGCCCCAAAGTTAAGAGACACACTATCCAGGTGTGAAAAAGATGGGAAGACCCTTTCTGCTGTGGGCATTCGTTTCTTTACTCCTCAACGATCCCATTCTAGAAGTCAGAGGAGTGGAAAAATGTGGTTCAAGAAATCCCAAGGGCCTTTTCGGGACACACGTGGTGATTACTCCCCCCCCCCCGGGGGGGGGGCAGAGGGAGAGTTCTAATGGAAGACTTCCTTCTTGTGGCAGAGGGGGTCAATGTAATCAGCGCTCCAGAGATTCCTTTTCCAGACAACCTACCAGCGCTCCTTAATGGAGGCCCAATTGCTTACCTCTAGAAGCAGTTGAGGGAAGATTTTCACTGCACCAAACAGCCTGGCTCATGATAACTTCAGATACTTGGGTGCAGAGAAATCTCACCAGAGGTTACAAGATTCCCTTCAGTCTCCTACCAAAGTCCCAAAAGTGAATCCTGATGTTCCTCCCAGTCAGAGGGATGCAGCAGCAGTGGAAATTCAAAAGCTGCTCCAAAAAAAAGAGTCATCCAAGAAGTCCCACCAGACCAAATAGGATCCAAATTTTACTCTGTTATTTTTAGTGCCAAAAAAGATGGGATTGGAGACCAATATTAGATCTCAGCCTACTGAACAAGTTTGTTCAACAAACAAAATTCCAGATGGTCACAGTTAAGTCAGTCCTTCCCTTTCCTCAGAAGAGTGATTGGATGTGCTCTGTAGATCTTCAGGATGTGTATTACCACATACCTTCTGGAGCGTTTGACCATCTTTATCTCCGCTTCCGACTGGGAGGCAGTCATTACCTGTTCCGAGCTCTACCCTTCGGGCTCACCACAGCCCCCAGTGTCTTCACGAAATGCATGGCAGTGGTAACAACTCACTTGAAGCTACGCAGATTCCGAGTGTTTCCATACCTAGATGACTGGCTCCTCACCGCCCCTTCCAGGCATCTACTGCTTTCCGCCACACACTTCGTGCTACACCTCTCTGAATCGTTAGGCATTTCAATCAACAAGGCAAAGTCCCAGTTGACTCCTACACAGGAATTAGAATTTATAGGAGCAAGACAAGATACAATTTCTTGTAGAGCCTCTCTTCCACTATACAGGCTGCAGAAATTAAGGTCGCAGGTTCAGACAGTCATTTGCCGAAAGATCCCTGCTCGACTGGTACTTCAAGCTCTGGGAACCATGGCAGTGACAATAACCTTAGTACCCGTAGCCAAGGTATCATATAAAAAGACCCCACCTGAATCCTCATCCCACTTTAGGCAGCTTACCCCCAATGCTTCTGATGCTCACTCTACACCGTCATCCTTGTGCATTATACAACTTTTGCAAATACTGTGAATATGTACTTATTCCTGAATACCTTACATAGACCTACTGTACTAATACTGTAAGGTATGTGATCTCCTGACTGTACTATTAGATTGTTATGCATTTCTGTTTTTTATGTTAGCATCCTGTCACATGTTAGCCAACTCCTTATTTGCAGTCAACTGTCACTCTGTAAAAACTTATGTATTCACACTGTAACTTCTTGGAGCTTTTCTCCCCAGTTCTCCACTGAAAATGGACATCTGCTGTCCAGTCTGATTTTATCCTGGTAAAATAAATGTTAAATAAAATAAATAAATAAATATGAGGCTTCTTCAGTGGCTCTTGGCGACACAATGGTCAGTTCTTTCTCATCCGATGTCTCATCTAATTCTAATAACAAATCATTGCAAAAAGGATCTATCCTGGTGGATGAAGTCAAAACTTATGGGGCCGCACCTTTTCTCCCTGTCCACCTAAAGCCATAATGACCACAGACGTTTCCCAGATTGGGGGGAGGCATTATCTGGGAAAGCCAGTCCAAGGCACTTTTTTCCCCGCAAGAGGCCAGTTTGCACATCAGCGTCCTAGAATTGAGGACAGTGCTTTTAGCTTTGCAAGCCTTTTGGTCTGTCCTTCCTTTGGGGACAGTTGTAATCCAATCAGACAACTTCTGTAGTCTGGTACATCAACAAGCAGGGGGGAACCAGATCCTACCCCCTGTATTGGGAAGCCCTCAGGATTTGGCCATGAGTTATCGCTTTCAACCACTTTCTGATGCATATCCCAGGAAACTCCAACATTATTGTGGGCAAACTGAGCAGATGCATCCTACTACCTCACGAGTGGTCTTTCAGTCGCAACGTAGGAAAGAAAATCTTTCATCGTTGGGCCAGCCTTGCTGTGATCTTTTCACCTCTGATAAACAACAAATGCAGTAGCTATTTTGCCCCAATTCCCCCACACGGGGAGTCCAAGAGATGTACTCCTCCTTGATTGGCCCCCGGGACTACTTTGCTTTTCCCCCTACCCCACTGATTCCCCAGTTCTTGAGGAAAGCCCAAAGGTTGAGAAGCAAAGTAATTCTCATTGCACCGTATTGGTCCCGTCAAGTCTGGTTTCCCGTCCTTTGGCCTCACCTAGTTCACTGTCCTTGGATTCTGGAACTAGTTCCGAACCTCCTGTCTCAACAGCAGGGATTGGTGCATCCCACTCCAGAATCTCAAGCTGACTGCTTGTTATCTCCAGTTCCAGTAATTGCCAGGCAGAACAACTTACCTTCTTCAGTACAAAAGATTCTTCTAGCTTCCCATAAACTGTCCACTAGGAAACTCTACCTTAGCAAATGGAAGAGTTTTTCAATTTGAGCCAGTACAAGCAATATAGACCCCTTTTCAGCATCAGTTCATACAGTCCTAGAATATTTAGCTTCATTATTTGAATCTGGAGCTTCTACTTCCACAGTCAAAGTCCATTTAGCAGCTATTTCCAATTTTCACAATGTAGTTGATGACCATTCCTTGATGTTTCATTTATGCAAAACCTTTCTTAAAGGGGCTTTACATCTAAAAACTCCCTTTCAATGATCCTATAGCACCATGGGATTTGACTCTAGTACTACAGTCTCTAGTTTGACAGCCCTTTGAGTCAGCAGCTACTTGCGACCTCATATTTTTGTCTTGGAAGACCCTCTTCCAGGTGGCTGACAATTCTGCCAGGAGAATTTCTGAATGTTTCACAAGAAGAGTGTCGCTAAGAACCAGTCTGTAGACTTGCCCGTCTTCTATTCAAAATTTTAAAGTAAAAGTGAATACTGCTGCATCTGCTGGATGTTCACAGACAGTTTTGTTCTGTCCAGATAGAACGTAGCTATCTAGAAAATCAGACCAATTATTTGTATCCTTTTCAGGACCCACCCTGGGTAAACCGGTCGCTAAGGGTACTTTATCAAGATGGCTTACGGATTGTTACTTTTTTCTACAGTCAGAATAAACTCAAACTACCTGCTCTGGTCAGAGTGCATTCCACCAGGTCTATATCTACTTCAACTGTCTTTCATTCCTAGGCCTCCATGGAAGAAATATGTGGAGCTGCAACATGGGCAACTTCTCATAACTTTATAACTCATTACAAATTAGATATGGTCTCCAGGAGATGAGCAGCCTTTGGCTCTATGGTACTCAGGAATATCCTTCCTTAGGGCCAATTGGGGAGCTAAACTAGCTGGGGACTTGGTACCATTCATCAGGAATGGATGAAGATTGACAACATCAGATAAAGAAGTTATGTCCTTTCCATAACGTTCCATCTCTGTTGTCGATCTTCATTCATTCTTGACATCCCACCCTCCTGCCCCTCCAAAGGTCTTCTGAAGGATCAGATCTTTGAACTGGGAGGTTTGTAGAGTTCTACCTTAGACAGAGCTTCTGTCTTTTTCCTATACTTAGACTGCAAACTCGATCTGAGGTACTGGAGAGAGGGGCATTATGGATAGAGCCTTAGCTCGAGAGTTTTTGGCTAGCACGAGCTGTATACCAGCCCAGCCGGCTCTGAGGAGTCAGAACCAAATCCCGTTTATCAAAAATGAATGAAGATCGACAACACATATGGAACGTTATGGTAAGGACATAAATTCTGTTTAGTATTGTTTACTCTTCTATCTGTCCTCCCCTTCTGTTTAGTTAGTTTTTTGCTGGCGTTAGGGTTGTGTGCCCCTCCCCCTCCACATTTCTCTTTAGTGACCCTTGATTAGCCCTTTCTTTTTTCCTTGTCTCTCCCTGTTTAAAAAAAATCAACCTTTCCCTGTATCATTGTTTTTGTTTAGAGTGTAGCGTTAGTTGAAAAACTAACTTTAACTTGTTTAACTACAGTTTAGTGCATGTTTGAGTGTGTGGTAACCCTGAGTATGAGTAGTATGTCAGAATAACCTACAGGGTTTGAGGTGCATCTGTTGTGGGCACAAGATTCTGAACTCAGATGCCCACAAGTGGTGCGTGTATTGTTTCGGTCCAGGGCATTTAGAGGTCGATTCTGAGATTTGCATGGCCTTTAATCCCCACACCCTTGCAGACTGCAGAAACAAACTGATCTTGAGAGGTTTGTTACCGTCCTCTGGGGCTCAAACTCCTGGAAAGCCTTCTTCCAAGGAGATTAAGAATCTTACCCCTCAGCATCTCCAGGGACTATGACTTCTGTACCAGGGAAAAGACAAAGGTTATCGTATCCAGCCATGTTGGATCTGATCAATATTCGTGACTCATCAGATCCGAAAAGTTCCTCAGATTTAAAAGAATCAGCACCTACGAAGATCTGAATACTATTGGATCCTAAGACTTTTAGTCCAAGTGCCCCCTCAGCTCCTTCAGAAGTCATCTGGATGCAGAGTTCTCCATCTTTGGGCATATCCTCCTTGAATTGAATCCTTTGAATTGGAGGTCCCAGAGCCATACTGTGCTTCGGAGCAAGTCTCCCTGTCCAGCTCTGACTGCTCAGACCAGCCTCTCCCCTGTCAAGTCCACTCATTCATTAGCCTCCTCAAGATCCTCTCTGCTGTCAAATTCAGACATGGACAGGGTTATGTGGAGTTTCATCAAAGCTCAGACTAACTTGGGTATTTTGCTGTCTCCGACCCATACTGGATTTGTGAGAATTCCAACTGCTCTATCTCAGTCTCCTCTTCTGATCTGACCTCCAGATTTGGAATTTCAGGATCCGTCTTTTTCAAGAAAGCCATAGTTGGAGCCGAGAATTTGTCTTTCTTTGACTCTGGGAGTGTCCCAAACTAACTCCATTCCTATGCCCTCAGAGAGGAGCAGGTCCCAGACTAGAGACATTGACGCCGACCCCACGAGGTTGGTCTCTGCTGCGACCTTGTGGGATCCGTCTCTTCCCCTAGAGCTTTGGCCCTCGACAATTTGGGTCCGATGCTATCTGGAAAAGTTGGACCTGGGATGGTTTCTGTCTTGGTGACTTGGGCTACGTGCAGCTGTCTTTTGGGTGGCAGAGAGGGTTTTCTCCAGAATGTGAGATACCCTGGATCATACCCAGTCACCCTCTCTTCTGAGCTTTGCACCCATTCCTCTGTCTGTTGTCAACCCCTCCAGGAAAGCCTCCAGACCTATCCCCCTCAAGGAGTCCCACATTCTTCTGATTCCCCCCTGATTATCCCACAGGGGAGGTTCATTGGAAGAAACAGTGCAAGAGGAAGCACTTAGACTTCCCTTTGGAGTCTTTAACAGAAGACACTGACTTCAGTGAAGGAGAGGGGCCCCCCAATCTCCATCCAAAGACATTATCTGTGGTGACATTTTAGAAATCCTGAAGCAAAAGGGTGGATGGTCATCCCAACCCCCTTCTTCCGAAGAGTCTTGATTCTGGAGGCTTTCGGGATGGGCTCATCTATTTCCTGGGTGATCCTGTCGGCAGATAAACTTATAGATTTAGTTGCCCGCCGGGCATGGACGGAGCTTGACACAGTGGAGCCCATACCCAAGTGAGCAGACAAATGCCTCACCCCACCTAGCGATCACGTGTATTGGAGCAAAAATTTTCCCGTTTATGCCAGTGTGGTGTCTGCAGCCACCAAGAAGGAGCTAGCATAGCAGAGCTCCACTGTCCATCTTCCGATCAAGGAGTATATGGCTTTGGACAGGCATAGGAAGCATCTGTACACCTCGGCTACTTTTTCTTTGAGAGCATTAAATTATTTGGCATATTTCATGCATCTCTTGAGGGATCTGGTTAAGGAGCTTACCAGCTCTCTGGCAGAGTCCTTGTCGGAGGAGGACCTCAAGATGGTATCTCCCACAATTGGCCACTGTTTCATCTGTTTCTTGTTCCTCGATGAGTCTAATCTTTTATGCCACAGAGGGAACCTCTCGAGCAGCCGTCACAGGCATAGCCCTTAGGAGGCATGCCTGAATGAGGCTTTGCGGGTTTATGGAACCCTTTAAGGCATCCTTCATAAATGCTCCCTTTTAAGGAAACTTACCCACAGTGAGCAGGAGGGAAAGGACCTTATCTGTCATAAGGATAATTTTTTTTCCCCCAATGGACCTTTTTGAGGAACCAACGGAGTGGGAAGAAGATGTGGTTCCAAAGGTCCCTGGGCACTTTCCTGCAGTCTCAAGAAGAGTCCTGTATTAGAGCCAGAGGAAGAGGATTTAATGGCAGGTTGCCACACTAGAGGCACAGGTGGTCTGCAGAACCAGGGCTTCAGAGAAGCTTTCTCTGATGAGCCTTACCATTCCTCCTAAAGCATTGCCTGACTGTCCTACTCTGGAGGCAGTCGGGGCAGTTTATTTTTTCACCCAGACACCTGAACAAACTTAACGAACGACACCTGGATGCTAAACATTTTTCCAGAGGTTATTGTATTCCGTTTTCCCTTCCACTTCCAAGCCCAAAGAGGAATATCCCCTATATTCCACCCAATCAGAGGGAGTTTGCCATTCTAGAGGTTCAGAAACTTCTAGAAAAGAGTCATACAGGGGGTCCCGACCAAACAAGGATACAGAACCTGCTCGTACTTCTTTTTGGTTCCAAAGAAGACAGGGAACCTGCGACTGATCCTAGATCTAAGCAGTCTGAACTTGATCATCAAGAAGTCGAAGTTCAGCATGGTTACAGTTCAGTCCATGCTGCCACTAATACGGAAGGTTTTTAGATGTGCTCTATAGATCTTCAGGACATGTACTAATATATCAAAATAGACAGGTGCTCCAGGAGACACTTGGGCTTCTGGCTAGGAGCCAATCATTACCAATTCAGAGCACTGCCCTTTGGACTCACCACCACCCCGTGGGTGTTCACCAAATTCATGGCAGTGGTAGCAGTTCACCTTTGACTGCAAGGATTACAGGTGTTTCCATACGTAGACAGTTGGCTCCTGATGGCATCCACAAGGCATCAACTTCTTCAAGCCACTCAATACCAGCTACAAATTTTCAATTGTCTGGGAATTACAGTAAACTTGGCGAAGCCAAAGATGTCCCCAGTACAAGACATAGAGTTCATGGGAGCACAAACACAGTCATGCAAGTAGTTGTATTGCCCCCACAGCAGATAATATCCTTGAGACAAGTCCAACTGTTATTGGATACCCCAAATGCACCTGCTTGCCTAGTTTTGAGGGCCCTAGGGTCCATGTCAGCTGCCATTCTCCTAGTACCACTGTCAAGGTTCTTCATGCGAGTGCTGCAATGGGCTCTAATGGTCCATTCTGTGCCATCCACTTTCTGCCCCCATCAGACTAAGTCCAATCTACAAGTGTCACCTCCAGTGGTTGATGCTTTCAAATGACCTCTGTCTTGGCAGCCCCCCCCCCCCCGATAGCCATGGTGACCATGGACGCTTCCCTGTTTGGGGGGGGGGGGGTTGGCATTGGTCCAAGTTACATAGTCTGCAGCAGAGACCAAATTACACAGTCCTGGAGATGAGGGCAGTCCTTCTGACATTGCAAGCCTTTCGCAACTGGCTCCCTTTGGGAACAATTGCAGTCAGTAGTCTGGTATATCAAAATGCAGGGGGGATCCCAGTCATATCCTTTGTGAAGGGAGGCCATGAGGATGTGGGAATGGGGGAGCTCTTCAAACCATTTTCTCATTGCAGTGCACTTTCTTGGGGAGACCAGTGTACAGGTGGATGTACTGAGCAGATCTGTTTTGAATCCACATGCGTGGTCCCTGAATCAATCAATCGGGAACCAGATATTCAGCCAATGGGGCCAACCCTTCTGCAGTCTGTTTGCCTCTCCCTTGAACAAGTGTAGCAAGTACTTTCCTCTGATCCCCTCAATTTGGGAGTCACCCATGAACGCTCAAGTCCACGAGTGGCCTCCAGGTCTCCTGCATGCTTATCCTCCAATACCACTGATCCCCAAAATTCTACAGAAAGCCAGCAGGTGGAAGAGTAGTTTGATTCTTCTGGCCTTGTCAAGTATAGTTTCCCTCCCTGTGGATACTGGATCCCTGGCAGGATCTGATTTCCCATCCGTCAGAGTGTCAGGCACAGCCTCAAATCCCTAAGGTTAACAGCCTGGTTTCTATACTTCCAGTGATTCTACAAATGTCCAGGCTAGCTTCCCCAGTTCAAGAAGTAATATTTGCTTCCCAAAAGCCTTGCACAAAAAAGATTAATAGTAGCAAATGGAAGAAATTCATAGTTTGGGCATCAAAACAGAATATTGATCCCTTTTCAGCTTCTATTTTGGATATACTCCTGTTCCAAAGTTCACATTATCAAGATGAGGCTGTTTTTTCCACCATAAAGTTGCAACTGGCAGCAATTGCAAATTTTTATGTAGGGAAAGGCATGACTCTTTCATCTTCCATTTCAACGTCCAGGTTATGTATAGCCTTTATGAAAGGGTTTTTCCCTACTTAGGCCTCCAATAAAAGATCCGTCTCCACCTTGGGATCTCACCATTATGCTTGAAGGCCTTACTCAGAAACCGTTTGAGCCAGTGAATTCCTGCAACATGAAATTTCTATCTTGGAAAACTAATTTCCTGTGGCCATCACTTCAGCAAAAAGAGTGTCTGAGCTACAAGCTTTATCATCCAAACAGTCTTAAATTACGTTTTTCAAATATGGGGTTTCCTTAAGAACGATTCCTACCTTTATGCTTAAAGTTGCTACAGAGACGAATATTAACCAATCTATACACTTGCTGGTCTTTTTTCTCAATCACTCAAACAAGGGCGAATATATGCTGCATTTACTGGACATGCATAGACAGTTGCATTTCTGTCTATATAGGATGAAGCAGCATAGAAAATCTGAGCAGATATTTATTTCTTTTTCACCTAGTGGACTAGGCGAGGCAGTGTCTAAAATCACTCCAGCAAAGTGGATTACGGAATGTATTTCTCCTATCTATTTCTTGAGCGACTTGCAGCTTCCCCATCTTCCAAAAGCTCATTCTGCCAGGTCAGTGTCTACCTCATCTGCCTTTTCAGCCAGAACCCCTATTGATGAAATTTGTGCAGCAGCAACTTGGTCCATTTCTTGTATATTTGTTTTTCATTACAAATTGGATGTTGTATCTAGGAACAGAGCATCCTTTGGCTCCGCCGTCCTCAGGCATATTCTTCCATGAGGGCCACCCAGGATTTACTTGGCTGAGACTGTGACCCAAGAGTGCAAAAGAATGAAATGGACAACGTCAGATTTAGAAGTTATGTACATACCATAACTTGGCATCTGTATTGTCCAATTTCATTCTTCCTCACATCCCATCTGTTCAACCCCCAACCTAAAGAGTTGAGAGCGATCTAGAGGATGTAAGAATCCATAAGTTCCTGGTTTGAGCTCCAGATTATGGTGATATATTATTTTCTGTTAATGATTATTATAGATTTCTGTAGCTAGGACAGCAAACTAAATCTGAGGGGTTAGAGGAGAAGTGAGGCATTATAGGAGAGGGAGGAGCTTGAGGCTAGGATCATAACTTTTGAGAAGCAGCTGAATCGGATCCGAGATTGGATCCAAAGATCCAAGAGTGAGGAAGAATGAAATTGGACAACACAAATGCCAAGTTATGGTAAGTACATAACGTTTAGTTATCATGTGCAGCCCTGCTCGACTGTTAAGCCTTTAAAAAGAGTGGCAGGAACTTTTACATTTGTCTGCTTAAAGGTGTATATGGCTAGGCAATTTACGGTCCACATGATGGCTTCCCTAGTATGTTCTTATCAGCAAACTTTTTAGCGTTGAGTGTTTTTAGTTTATAGATTTTATGTATATATATATATATATATATATATATATATATATATATATATATATGTGTGTGTGTGTGTGATGTATAATAAGAGAGAGTCATACCTAATTTAAATATTTACTATAGTCATTTAGCAGCTATTTTCAATTAACTCTAAATGTGGTTGCATTGCAACATAAAGGAATGCTGTTTACTAGTGGGTACATATTTGACTGTCGTTAACAGCTGTATTTATATTGTAACAGACTTGTTGCTTTCTGTGCAGTCTTGCCTTATGTATTCTTCTAACCAACAATCTTCTTTCTGCTTTACAGAAATAAAGAATGTAATAAAGATTGTATACATTGTGTTTTGCTTCAATGTTCACAATAGGTCACAGTGAGCATTTCATATTGGGTCAGTGCCTTCAGCATTTAAGAAAATTATGGCAATATTTTTGGCTTAATATTAAAGTATCACTGACTTTCAAGGGTTAAAATCACAGACATGAGTGCACAGCCATAATTCAGAGGTTTGGGATTAACACTGTTCCTCATTTTGTTCTGCAGTAGTGAAAGTGCAGCATATTTTGTACCTAGCATTCTCTATTCCTCATCAGGTGTGTGCTAAAACAACTGGACAAGATATCATGGTAAATTAAAGTTACATGGTTACTAAATGATAAGCAAGTGAAATAGTAAGAACTGCAGATCTGAGGATTCCTTTACTTCTTTGATAAGATTCTTGAGTGGCACAGCACCCTGGTGTTGGTAAGAAAGAACAGAGATCACTGTAGATGCGGGTGTCATTATGGAGTACTGTGGTGTATGTTAATAAATGTGACAGTGCTGTCTACTGTACTGTGCATATTCTTCCATCCTTTGGAACTATGAGATTCATATGTCATACTTTATTTTAAAGACTTAAATAACATAGATTTTTTTCCCCTTGGAGCACCCTTATATGTCTAGTTGGCAGGTTTTTTTTGGGGGGTGGAGGTATTCTCATTTAATCTCTTCTTAGCCTGTCAGCCTCTGGTTTTGAGATAACTGCTTTACTTAAATTCTTGACTGGCAGTACTTTAGATTCTGCATATTTTAGCTTAGGTTCATTTGTTTCGAGGTATTCAAACCTTTGTTTAGGAAATTTGCCACCAACTGATCTGTTACACTTGCTGACAGGCACAGTTATTTTGCTTAGAAAACTTATCACCTTCCCTACCTCTGTCTGCAGAATTTAGTCAAGCGACATGATAGAGACTTTGTGAATACTTTAAATTTCATTTGTGTTCTTTGATTTTGTCCCAAGCATAGTCAAAATCTGATAAGCCATCTGTTTTTTTTTTCTTGTATCCTGTGAATGTATTTCAGTTTCATACCGGCACCATTGATGTTGCTTCTGCCTTCATCTCTTTCTTACAAAGCTTTCAAGCTAGCAAGGGACCTTTCCAGTGGCAGCCCCATACATCTTCAGAGTCTTTACAGTTTTCTTCCGGTTTCTCACCTGAAAGAGTGCTCTGTAGTTCAGATTCAGGATTTCCATTTAAAGACCCATGAAGGGTGTAAGATGTGACATATGACATAATGAGTCACTTCTAGATTCTGTGGTTAAGGATCCTGACTAGGAGGAGGAGGTCTGTTCTCCCTATGCTCCTTCAGACCCCAGGTGAGGAGAGCACTTGCATTTTTTTAGGGCAGGAAAAGGAAAGAAGAGTTGCTTTCACATCCCATTCCTTCTCCCCAACAAGGATTGCAGAGGAGAATGCAGGGAAGAATTTGAAGCTGCCCATTCAGTTATCTAGGTTTGCCTTGAAGGTGGCCATGGAGCTTCTGTGCTTGATGTGCAGTAGATGTTTGTTCCAGAGCTGTGGGATACATTAAAATATGAATATGTCATGCCTTTGTTTTATCATCTGTTCTTGGAGGTTTAACAGTTCCTTTAGTCTTATACTTTGAGGAAAATGTTTGTTGTTCTTCATATAGATCACAGCTGCAGTAGCCTAAGCCTTGTCAGCTGTTATGTGTTATAGCCCCTGTAGCTTAGGCTACTGCAGCAGTGATCATTCGAACATCTGTTGTTATGGTAAGTGTACTTTCTCTGAAGGGATAGACTGTCAAAGAGGGTTGGATGTTTCTTGGCTTGAAAACTAAACATAGATCCCCATAGAAGAGTCTAGAAGAAACTGGGTGTAGAAATATGGCTTCCAGTATGTCCCGATAGCTAAGATTTTTGAGTCCACTGATCTTTTTTGGTTAAGAACTTCTGAAGTCTCTCAGGTTGAGACAAATGCATGCAAAATGGGGCATTATATTCATTAGTGACTCAAATAATATATAAACAAATGTGAATTAAGGCAACTCTGGATATGTAGAAAGATGCTTTTGCAAATTAGATGAGCCAGATGTAAAGATTTTTCTAACTGCTGCAGACATATGGTGGGCAAAAAATAAGTAGTCAACAAGAGTGCATGAATCTCTTATGACAGTGACTGGAGGAGTATGTCTCTGTATGATATGGGGAAAATGTTTGTTTACTAAAATTAACTATAGTACTTTTTCATATTTAATTTGAGGCCATTTTCCTTGCACCAGTTGTTAACCTGGTGTAACCCATGTTGGAGCACTTGTGAGTCAAATGAAGTTCAAATAATGACTCCCAATTTACAGTAATCTGGAAATGTAGATAGCTGTAGGCCAGAAGTGTTGGCCTGAAGGTCTGAGAAATAGATGCTGTATAAGAGAGACCAACGCTAAAGCCAGTGGTGCACCACTGGTAACCTTTTTAATTGAGAAATGGCTTCCATGTCTCTTACCAAAAATTCTGTCAGACAACTATTTAACTATCCACCACACAATATAAGGTGTAGTAATCAGATTTACAAGTTTGCCAATAATGGCTTGATAAGGAATAGTGTCAAAGGACTTGGCCAGGTCCAGATATGCTGTGTGTACTGTGTAGCAAGGTCCAGATATGTTGTGTGTACTGTGTAGCCAATGCTAACTGTATCATTGACTTTTTCAAAGAAGTTAATGTGCTTAAAGAGGTAAGACATTCCTTTGTCAAAGTGAAATTGGTGAAGTTTCAAAGTTAACAAATTTTCAATGTCTACAATAATGTCTGAGATAATACATCCCATATCTTTGCATACAAGGCTAGTGAAATCAAGACTAATGTCTCTGTAGTTACAAGGGTCTGCTGTTGGGCCGCACTTGTGCAGTGGCCATACAATGGCTGTTTTTCAGGCAACAGGAATGTAACCAGTTGAGACACTTTAGATTAAAGATGTTAATATAGGCCATATTTTGTACTGATATTAAGTCAATTGAGTATGTTATCTGGGCCCAGGGATGAGGCATTCTTAACTTTTGGTTTTAGTGACTACCTTGAGTTCATATTTAGCATTGAGCCCCTTTAAACTCTTTACTAGTTTGCTTAAGTGTGCTCCTAAGGTAAGTAGTATGAGATTTCTTATAAGCATGAAGTAATTGTTTGTCTTTTGTTATATAATTTACTTAGAGGTATTTCACTTTGCTGTTTGTTTAATAACCCATTCTATTTGGTGTGGATAAGAACTGCCTTATCAGTACTGTTTAACGTGCATTGGTCACTTAGAACCATCTTTGTTTTATAATTAATTCCATTTCCCATCATATTCCCCCATGTTAAAGTTGCAAGTGATTTTGCAGGAAATGAAGATTATAGTGTGCTGTTGGTTTTTTTTAGTTTCACGTTTACTCAGATTTTCCTCTATAACCACACCCACACAATGATGCCATAGTAGGTATTGGGCAGTGGTTTGCATACATGTGTAAGGTATGATAGGTTACCAAAACCAGCTTGCGTCTTTAGAGTGACAGCTTTTTTCTTAACATTGTTTTTTCATGATTGCATCATTATATGATCGCCTTCTATTCAATGCTGCAGTATTCTCTACAAATGAGAGAAGTCCTCCTCCCAAGCGACCCGATGTCTGGCCAGCATACAACAGCTGTAAGCTACTGCAGATACGTGGGACGTCAGACGTATGTGCTGGCAACATCAGCCATAAAAGGATGTCCACATGTACAATCCTCCAAACTTTTCTGCTGCCATTTGGAACACTTGACTTGTATGTCGGTCTGCTGCCTGAAACCGTTGGTTGCTTAGAGATAACTGTCCCTTTGGGGATTTATTGCTTTGCTACTGCCTTTTTTTCCTTAGTTCATGTCATCCAGGAAGGGCAGGTGTAGTTGTGGAAGGCAAATTCCACTTAAGGACAGCCACAGCCTTTGTCTTTTCTGTCTAGGCCCCAATCATGACCATCAATCTTGTTCCAGTTGTCAGGCTTTTGTCCCACTTAGCCAAACTAATTTTTGGCTTTGAATCTTTACTCAGAGAATCAGTGACTTAAATGACTAGCTAAAGACATTATGGAGGGTTCCATGGGTCCTTCAGCTGAGCTGATTTTGTAGAGGAAAGTCAGTAAACCTAGGCCTGACTCCTCTTTGGCTGCACCTCTTCCTGCTGAGAATATCCCTTGAGGTTAGTGAAGACCTGGTGTTATGTTCGGAGGTTGGGTCCGGTTCCTTGGTGGGTACCTCATGGGAAGCTGTTAAGGAATCTGACCTTGGCACATCTTCAGAAGCAGTGCAGACGTCTGTTTTGGATAGACAAGGGGTACCACGGCTTGTTGTGCTTGGAGGTTCCAGGGATGTACTTCTTACTCCAGCTAGGGAACAGATTCTGGCGTCTTGTCACAGAGGTTAGGCCTTCGGGTTCTTCCTCTACTCGTAACGTAGAAATGCATGATGTTATGTAATCCTATCTCGCCGTAATTCTTGCTGGATGGGTTCGGAGCCGATATTCGGCTCTGACTCAGCCAATACTAAAGCTTGAGAGCTTTTACTGTCTCGAGGCTAGCCCCTATCCCATGGTGCATCACGGCAGTTCCCCAGATCTCGTTTGCCACGAAAGCTTTGAGGTTGTGTCTTACTGGCTCGTTGGCTAAGTAAAATGACTTTTTACTATATTTAGTCTTTTTCTACTTTTTACTTTTATGTATATATTTATATTTATATAGATATATATATATATATATAGGTAGTTTCTTGTATGACCGTTTTGAAAGTTTTTCAATCCCTGTTCCCCCCTTTGACTGTACGGCCCATTTAAGTTAGAGGGCCATAGTGCCAGTTTAAGTTAGAGGGCCTTTCCTCCCTGTGTGTGTCTCTTCTCACTGTTATTGTTGTTAATATCCTTACTTTTGTTATCTATTTTGTCTTCGTTTCTACAAATGTCAGAAGATAAGGATCATAAGTATCGCCCTTCAGGGTTCAAAAAGTGTGATAGGTGTGCACAGAAAATGTCTCTTACAGACAGCCACACCAGTTGCATATATTGCCTTGGTGAAGCTCATTTACAGGAACCCTGCACCTTCTGTCACGCTTTTAGCACTAGAGTTTTGAATGAAAGAGGAAACTCATTGACAGGGGTCTCATGACCAGTTCCTTCCAGGAACAGCTGGAACTTAGTCAGGCAGCTCCAAAATCCTCAAAGAGAAAATCATCGGCCCTGGCTTCGGAGCCGACAGAAAAAGACTAAAGCGTCAGAACCAAGAAGTTCCGGTTCCGACTCAGCTTCATCTGTTTCGGTGCCGTCAATTTCATCGATTCCAAGACTGTCTTTGGTACCGAAAATTTTGCCTGACATCGAGACTGCATCTCCTACATTGAGATCTCTTTTATATTAGAGAGAAGAAGGTCTCCTTCTGTCTCTACCAGATTCTCCAGGACCCTATCAGATGTGGACATTGAGAGGGTGGTGAAGAGGTTACCTTCGGATCCAGCTCTGGCTAGAAAATTGGCGCCTCCAAACCCAAAGGTCTCAGAGCCGACCCCCTTACTGACCACTGTTCCTCCTCCAACTGCTTCATTCTCGGAGCCTATTACATCAGGTTCCTCTGTCTTGGACTCTTCCGGGGATTCAACCTGTTTCCTCTGAGCCAATTACTCTATCCTCGATGGCTCAGTCTGGAGCCGAGGGTTCTGGGAGCCGACGCTCTCGTGACGACTCCGAGGGGGATAGTCACCCTGGGTTCTCGTCGGAACCGACCCTCCCTCTTGGAGCCTCGGCTCCCACTTCTGCTTCGGAGCCATTCCTTCTTGCTAGGAGTCGACCATCCACCCCCTCAGAGCGGAGGTCCTCTTCGGACCGGGGGGGGGGGAGGCTTTTGAAGCTATAGAGAAGGCTTTATCCTCTGCCAAAGCCATTCCTTTAGAACCTGTGTCCCACCAGCAGCAGGCAGCAACCTCTTCCCCCCTGCCACCCCCACAGCGTAGGGAACCAGCGGCCCAAGTAGCCCCCATTGGAGGTGCCCCCTGTTTCGAGACTTCCCCAGATTATCCCACTGGAGAGCTCCCTCGGAAGAGGCTGTGTAAGAGGATACATGTCGACTTACCTGAGTCTGTCACGTCAGACACTGATTTAGAGGAAACAGAAGGGTCCCCTAGATCCACCTCTGAGGATGTCTCTCTTTCTGACTTCCTAGAAATCCTTAGACAGAGGGGTGATTGGAAGACCTCTAACCCTACTGAAGATGAATCAGTGTATCTTGAGGCCTTTGGCTCCTGACCTTCCACCTCCTGGGTGATGCCACCTTATGACCAACTTTTGGGCGTCATATTGCCGATAGCATGGACCTCTCCAGATTCAGTGGAAGCCACCCCAAGGAGGCCAAACAGATTTATGACAGCACCTGAGGACAAGTCTTTCCTTAGTAAGGGAGTTCCAGTTGATGGCATGGTGGTAGCAGTGGCCACCAAGAAGGAATTATCTGATACGTCTTCTAATATCCATCCTCCTAACAAGGAGTCCAGGACGATGGATAGGTACGGGAAGTGTACTTTTTCTTCAGCGGCATTTACATTAAGATCGCTGAATTACCTGACTCATTTTACTCGTCTTCAGAGGGATCTCCTGAAAGAGTTAGGAGATACCCTCCAGGGTTCAGTAGCTCCGGGTTCCATGGATAAGGTTTCTACGCAGCTGTTCACCCTTACTTCCATAGCTAGCTCCTCCAGGAGGCTGATCTCATATTCGGCAGATGGAGCGAGTAGGGCAGCAGGAATATCCCTAAAGAGATATTCGTGGATGCGTCTTTGTAATTTTACAGAATTCTTCAAGTCTTCCTTCACTAATGTTCTCTTTGATGTTCATCTCTTTTTGGACCCCAAGTGAAAGAGACTTTGACTAGGTGCGGGCAGGAAGGCAAAACCTTATCTGCCGTCGGAGTCCGTTTCTCTCTCCCATCCAGACCTATCCCAAAGGTAATACAGGAGGGAAAAATGTGGTTCTGCAAATCCCAAACCGGTTTCCCTCAGGCACAAGGTCAACCCTCCCCCAGAGGCAGAGGGGGAGGATATAATGGAAGACGCCGCCCTCGCGGCTGAGGATGTCTGCAACATCAGGGAGACAGAAAAGCTTTCTCTGATCATCCCTTCCATCGACCCTGAAGGGTTGCCCAACTGTACATCTCTGGAGGCAGTATATCGCTGTACCCAAGCACCTGCCTAACTGTCACTCAAGATCGTTGGGTACACACAATAATATCCAGAGGTTACCTGATTCCCTTTATTTCCGAACCCTCAACAAACCCGTCTCTTCCAGACGTACCACCCATCCAACAAGACCATGCAACATCAGAGGTCATCTCGTTGCTGCAAAAAAGAGTCATCCAAGAAGTCCCCGCAGAGCAAGTAGTATCCGGAACTTACTCTCGGTTCTTTTTAGTTCCAAAAAAGACAGGGGAGTGAATATCAGTTCTAGATCTCAGCAGGCTCAACAAGCATGTAAGGAAATCGAAGTTCCGAATGGTCACTCTGCAGTCGATATTTCCTTTTATCGGGAAAGACAACTGGATGTGCTCAATCGACCTCCAGGATGTGTACTACCACATCAAAATGGACAGGCGATCCAGGAGACACTTATGCTTCCGGCTGGGAGCCAGTCATTTTCAGTTCAGAACCCTGACCTTTGACCTCACTACAGCCCCCAGAGTGTTTACCAAATGCATGGCAGTGGTAACGGCTCACCTGAGACGTCAAGGATTCCAGGTGTTTCCATACCTAGACGACTGGCTCTTCACTGCTACCACCAAGCATCAACTCGTAAGGACCAGGGACGAGACTCTATCCTTGTGCGCCAGTCTAGGCATCACTGTCAACTTACAAAAGTCAGTCTTATCTCCCTCGCAGCACATTGTATATTTAGGCTCAGAAATAGACACAACCACCATGTCAGTAAGGCTAACACAAGAAAGAGTGGAGTCTCTACGCAGTCAGGTCAAATCATTGCTAAACAAACAGAGTTCAGGCCAAAGTAGTCCTTCGTTTCCTAGGGACTATGGCATCTGCCATCCTATTAGTTCCTCTTGCTCGCCTACACATGAGGATTCTCCAGTGGCTGCTATTTGCACAATGGTCGATGCAAGACTTTCCATTGCCTCACCAGATATTGATATACACATGCAGAAAGGATCTGACATGGTGGATACACACAAAACAACTTATCCTAGGCCGTCCACTTGTTCCTCCCCAAGAGAAAGCAGTTTTGACCACGGACACTTCCCAGATAGGGTGGGGAGCATTATCTGGGAATGACAGTCCAAGGTACTTGGCAGAACCATGAGAACCACTTGCACATCAATGTTCTGGAGATGAGTGGTGCTGTATGCATTGCAAGCACTTCACAGCTCTCTTCCCACCGGGCCGATTGTGATTCAGACAGGCAAACATGTCTGTCGTGTGGTACATAAACAAGCAAGGGGGAACCAAGTCTTACCCACTTTGTCGAGAGGCCTTAAGTGTTTTGAAATGGGCGATGGACACTCAACGCTTCCTGATAGCAACGCATATCCCAGGGAAATCCAACGTAAAAGCAGCCAAACTCAGCCGAGCAATTCTGATGCCTCACGAGTGGTCCCTGAATCCAATGGTTGCAAAAGAGATCTTTCACAGATGGGGTCAGCCTTGCTGCGATCTATTTGCCACCCACCTGAACACCAAATGCAGCAGCTCCTTTGCCCTCATTCCCCATCTGGGGATGCCACCCAGGGATGCTCTAGTTCACGAATGGCCCCCGGGACTTCTTTATGCCTTTCCTCCTTTTCCACTCTTCCCCAAAGTAATACAGAAAGCAAGAGTTCCTTGATCCTCATTGCTCCTTACTGGCCTGGTTTCTCTTCCTGTGGCCCTACCTCTTGGGGGATCCATGGATTCTGGACCCATCTCCAGATCTCCTGATTCATCAATCGGGACAGTTCCACCCCTCCAGCCACACCCTCAAATTGACAGTATGGCTGCCCCAATTCCACGAATAGCCAGGTGTATTCCTCTATCCCCTGTGGTCAAACACATTCTAATTTCATCCCATAAACCTTCCACTCAGAAACTATATTCCAGCAAATGGAAAAGGTTTTCCCTTTGGGCTACGAATCGGGGCTTAGATCCATATACGACTCCTGTAGAATCCATTTTATCCTTCCTAACAACAATTTTTCATGAAGGAGTGGCAGTCACTACAGTTAGAGTTCAGTTAGCTGCTATTTCCAATTTCCACTTTGGTTTCATGGGAAATCCAGTCATGCAGCACTCCTTGTGTAAAACTTTTTTAAAAGGAGTTCTTCTTCTTAGGCCCCCAGTAAAACAACCATTAGAACCCTGGGACTTAAACTTAGTCCTCTCATCTTTGATGTCTGCACCCTTTGAGCCATCCTCATCGTCAGACCTAAAATTGTTATCATGAAAAACATTATTCTTGGTAGCCATAACATCTGTTAGGAGAGTTTCAGAACTACAAGCTCTAACTATTCAACCTCCTTACATTATCTTTCACAAGGATAGAGTCTCTCTCAGGACAAACCCTTTCTTTCTTCCCAAAGTATTCTCAGAGCACAATCTAAATACCACCATTCAGCTACCCGTGTTCTTTCCAAACCACTCTAACAAGTCAAGAGTATAGACTACACCAGCTAGATGTTCACCGAATACTCACATTTTATATACACAGGACTAAAGAATTCAGGAAATCTAATCAACTTTTTGTTTCCTTTTCTGACAAAAGGAAAGGCTTGCCTGTTTCTAAGATTACTCTTTCAAAATGGCTTTAGGATTGCATATCCTTTGCTTATCAACAAGTTGGTAGACAATTACCTGTCAAAGTTAAAGGTCACTCTACTAGGGCTGTAGCTACTTCATGTGCCTTTAGATCTAGGCTCCCAATTGATACTATTTATGCAGCAGCTACTTGGGCAAGACCACATGCGTTTGTCACTCATTACAAATTGGATTTGGCCTCCCGGGACAGATCATCCTTTGGGTCCACTGTGCTGAAGAGTCTATTCGCTTGAGCCACCCAGGATAAAGGTGCTAGGGACGCTGTCCCATCCAGCAAGAATTACGGTGAGATAGGACTGCATAACATAAAGAAGTTATGTACTTACCATAACGTTCCATGTTTGTAGTCCATCTCGCCTATATTCCTGCGTCCCTCCCTCCATCCCCCTTCCTGTTTCTGGGGGATCTGGTGGACCATTCTGGTGCTGCCTGACATTGTTCTTTTTGTTGTCCACCTGGAATGGATTATATTTCTAATCTTTTGCTGTATTTATACAGCACTTAGATGACTCTTACCTGATAGGTATTATTGCTTTCTTGCAAACTAGATCTGGGGAATTGCCATGAGGCACCAATGGATAGGGGCTAGCCTCAAGCCAGTAAAAGCTCTCAAGCTTTAGTATCGGCTGAGTCGGAGCCGAATATCGGCTCCGAACCCATCCAGCAAGAATATAGGCGAAATGGACTACAAACATGGAATGTTATGGTAAGTACATAACTTCTAAGAAAAAAAAAAAAAAACAGAAAACTAAACATTCTCATGCCCATGCCTGTCCACAGTCTGACTGGGATACTTTTTGTCAGGAGCTGATTAAGACTTTGATGGCTCTGAATCCCTTCCTCTGCTGTTTCTGTTCCTTCTGTTACATCCTCTCCTGTTAAAAGGGTTAGGGAACAGGTATTTTGTGGTGGTGATGATGATGACTCTTCCTCTGATGAGGATTCCATGGCATACTCTACACAGATTACTTCCCCTTTAGAATATACTTCTCCAGAGGAGGAGTCTAATGGGGTAGATTCCCTGGTAGAAGATATTTCTTTTGGGGAGACTGTTAACAGAATTTTTCAAATGGGACTGTTCACAGATCACAGAAGAGCAAAAAAGGTATTATAACCTTTTACAAATGGAAGTACCTTCCCCTTCTGCTGTGCCGCCTGTTTTGCCAGCTTTTTGGACACTTTTTCATCCTCTTCTAAGAACCCTGATTCACAGGCTGCTGCTCCTAAAAGGTCAGACAGGTTTTACAAGGCGTCTGATGACAGCAGATTCCTGTATAAGTGTCCATCTGCTGATCCAGCAGTAGCTGCCATTGGTTCAGACAGGTCCTCTTGGTTGTCACCTTCTTCAAAACGTCTTCGATTTGGTAAGGAATGTAAACATTTGGAAAGACTTGGTAAGAAAGTTTATACTTCTTCCACTTTGGCTGTCAGTCTATGAATTATCAAACACACATGTCCAGATATTCAGTAGCCCTACTTTCTCAGGCCTCTCAAGCTCTTTCACAACTTCCAGACTGACCAAAAAAATCAAGTTACATCTCTCATAGCAGCTTCTTTTCAGCTGGATAGACACTCTGTTAAATGCAGTTATGATGCAGTTGATACATCTTTTAGAGCAGCTTCAAACTTTGCCAGATGACATTAAAGCAGAGTTGATGGATGCACCTCTAGATGGTTCTGCAGCTGCTGATTTATTTAAGTTCTTGCAAGAGAATGGAAAGGAACTTTAAGATTTGAATCACGTTTCTGTTTCTCCTGTTCCAGAATCTCACAGAAACTTTCCTACTAAGACTTCCATTGTTAGGAGATAGATGTGCCCATCTTCCTCCTCTGCTTCTTCTTCCAGAGCTAAAAAGACTGTAAGAAAACCTCCACAGTTTAAGACTACTGGTTCTGTCACTTCTTCCCAGCAGCCCTTTCCAGCCAGGCAAAGTACTCTGTGAATACCAACCTCTTCCAAGTCTTGCCCCTCTATCTTTTTGTCTGTCCCTCTTTTTTCCAGCTTGGACAAGGATCATTCAAGATTCTTGGGTCCCTTCTATTATACATCAAGGATATTTCATGACTTGGAAAAAATATTACTCCATTCGTGGATGTTCCACAGCCTCCTACAAACCAGTTGACTGTTTCCATAGGTTCTAAAAGAATTACTTTCTCAAGGCACAATTCAGCAGGTGCCAATGGACCAGAGAGGCAGGGGGTTTTACTCAGCAATGTTTCTTGTTTCCAGAAAGGATGCTCCTTGTAGACCAATTTTGGACCTATCCCACTTAAACACTTTCCTAAAAGTACCAGCTTTCCTCATGCTGTCTTTACAGACTTTGTTTCCTTTGATTCCACCTCAGTCTTGCATTGCTTCTCTAGACATCAAAGATGCCTACCTTTACATTCCTATCCATCCTATTTACATTAAATTTTTTATCTGTGGCTTCTTTGCACTTTAAGATGTTCTTTGTGTTTCACTGTTGCAGTCATCACATTTGGGTTATCCTGCCAGGGGTAACCCTCAGCCCGAATACCAGAGGCTTAGTATTTCTGTGTCGTTTGCTGTTGCTCCAGGACTGACGTCAGGTCGTCAGTGGTATAAAATCAGGCAGCCGACGCCATTACATCAGTCTTTCTTGCCAAGGAGCCTGAAGCAGTTTGCTCGAGTGCCGGTCGGCTGCTACCTGAGTTTTCGTTTCCGAATTGAAAAGTCTTCTACAGCTAAGTACCCTGTTGGGGATCCTTTTTTCTTGCTCTAACTGATGTCAGAAAAAGTTAACAATTGTCTCGACTGTGGAAAGCAAATACCACACCGAGACTTCCATTCTTACTGCGTCACCTGTTCAGGCCCAGACCACGACGTCCCTCGCTGTTGCTTTTGAGCTTTGTTCAATGCCATAACTATACGTCGTCGAGCCCTTATTGTAGCTAGATATTTTTGCTTACAGTCCTTGAATTCCAATATGGCTTTGGTAAGCCATCCAACTACCGATCTTCTGAAAAAACGTAAGGATAAAGACAGAGACAGACCGCACAGGTCCAAAACTGCTGACGATGCTTCTGCTAAGCTAGTCGTCAGTTCTCCAGTCCTAAGTGAGGGGCTTTCACAGCCCCTGATGCCCGCTTCTGTGGATTCGCAGGCAGCTACCGAGACCCTTTCGGAGTCTGGTATGCCACGAGATTCTTCTTTGACTAAGGATCCTGTGGATGTCTCTACCTTGGATGGGTCCGGAGCCACTGAGCAGGCACTGGCTTCCGAGGAAGTACTTTGCACTACCGATACTCGACACAGACTGACTTCTTTCTCATCTTCAGTTCTTTCTAAAGCTACCGTGTTTCTAAGGCCCAGGGTATGAACTACTCCCAAAAATATTACCCAAGCTCAGGCACCTGCTTTCTTGCCTCAATCTCAAATGCTTAAAATGGCGGAAGACCTTATTATGTTTATTAGGGGAAGCCAGGCTACCCCTTCCAAAAGAGAGAGACTTGTCACCAGTAGTTTTATCTGAACAGGAGTCCGATGACTTTGATGCTTCTGAATATGAAGGCATGCAGCCTCTCTCTGCTTATGAGGATTCTGATGCAGAGGAATCCATTCCTTCTGCCTCTCCACCCGAGGATTTTTCATTTGGGGAAACCCTTCATACTTTAAGGGAGCATTTCCAGTGGGAATGTCAAGACTATCCTCCGTCAAAAAAGAGACTTGGGGAATTCTTAGATTTACCACAGCACAGACCTTTGGCCATTCCTTCTGTCCTGGATGTTGTGGATGATGTTTTATGGAATCCAGTTTGACTCCTGACACCCTTCCTCCTGCTCCCAGGAAACCTGACAGGTACTACAGAGTCCCTGACTCTCACAAATTCCTTTTCAAAAATCCTACTGCTGACCCAGAGGTCATCTCTCAAGGACCTACAGGAATTAAAGCAACCTCAGCTAAGAATCCCTCTCCCTCAGACAGGGATTCCCGAGCTTTAGACAGATGGGGTAGAAAAGTATACACCTCTGCTACTGTTGTTGTTTGAGCTTTAAATTGCCAGTTCCACATCCTGAAATATCAGCAGCATACCATGGAACTCCTCAAACAAAAAATGTCTTCCTTTCCTGTTTGTGCAGAAAATAAAGAATTACAAGAGCTAATGCATTCTGCAAGCCGAGTTACTAAGCACACCTTGCAATGTGGCTTTGACACCCTAGAAGCATCTTGCAGGGCAGCAGTCACTGGTTCTGTCCTTAGTAGGCATGCTTGGCTTAAGGAACCGACCTTGCCAGACCATGTCAAGTCCAATTTGTTTGGCACCAAGGCAGAAGAGGTCTTAAAAAAGATGGAAGAAAAAGCTAAATCTATGCAGACAGTTAAAGACTTCTTACAGATCCAGCCTCCAAGGTTCAGTAGGCATTGCCCCTCCAAGCACTGGTCCTATCCTGCCCCCTCCAGGCCAGCTCAGCCCAGATCCATGGGAAGCAGACCCCCCAGACAGCACCCCCAGGTAATGCAGAGATCTAAGCAGTGGAGTTCCTCCTCTTCAAAAACAGGGAGTGCAAAGCCACCCCCTTATGGTAAGAACTCACAATGACTTTACACCTCCACCCCCTACCTCTGCCCACCTGCTTGTGTCCCTAGGAGGAAAACTCTCCTTCCATGCAAGCAACTGAGCCTCTATTACCAACGACCGATGGGTCCTCAACATAGTGTCCCAGGGATACAGTTTTTATTTCCACACTTTGCCAACCCCAAAAGGGTTCCCAGATCTTCCTCCAAACCAGTGGGCAGAGGCCAAAAAGCAAGTCCTTTCCCTGCTCTCCATGAGGGCAATACACCATGTTCCTGCAGAACAGATAGGCCAAGGTTTCTATTCCTGACTCTTCCTGGTACCCAGAAAAGAGGGCACCTGGCTTCCAATTGTTGATCTATCCATTCTAAACACCTTTCTGGTGATAGCAAAATTCAAAATTCTCACCCTCCAGCAGCTTCTTCCTGTGCTTTCCAAGGATGCTTGGTTAACCACCCTAGACCTAAAAGAGGCCTACCTACACCTCCCAATCAGGGAATCTTGCAGGAAATGCCTACATTTCAGGGCAGGATCTATGTCCTTTCAGTTCTCTGCGCTTCCCTTTGGCTTATCCACTGCTCCCGGAGTTTTCACAAAATGCCTGGCTCCAGCCATTGATTTTTGCAGACAAAGAAATGTTCAAATTTAACCCTACTTAGACGATTGCCTGATTTAGGCAGACAGTCAGGAAAAGCTGTTGCAGCACCTGACCTTTATAAAGGACCTACTGACCTACCTGGGGTATACTATCAATGAAAAGTAATCAAAAGTAGTCCCCACACAAAAAATTGTATTCCCTGGGAGCAAGCCTGGACACAGCATCCCAGATGGCATTCCTTACTCCAGATAAACAAGCCTACCTGACAGGCTACTTCTCTCAACTAGTGACCAGAACCCAGCTATCCGTAAGGCAAATCCTGCAAGCTGTAGGGTTCATGACCTCCTGCATTCTACTCATTCCATATGCCAGACTGCATATGAGGAAACTGGTACCTAAAAAGCCTTTTGTGTCAGCACTGTCAAGACCTGGAAACTAACATACCAATGATACCTTCTCTAAGGAAAGATTTTCTTTGGTGGGCAGCAGCATGCAACCACAACAAGGGACTTCTCTTCTCACAACCCCATGCCGCGCAGACCCTCACCACAGATGCATCAGACTATGCCTGGGGTGTACACCTGGACAACAGGTGCATTCAGGCCCATTGGAGCCCAAATCAAATACATCTGCATATCAACCAAAAAGAGATGCTAGTGGTTCAGCACGCCATGACAGCTTTCAGACCCCTATTCTCCCCGGGGCCTCTACTGATCAAGACGGACAGCATCACAGTGATGTGGTATATCAACAAGCAGGGCGGGCCTTACTCTCATCCTCTTTGCAGGCTCGCCATGACCCTTTGGCACACTGCCTCAGCCATGCAACTACACCTGCTAGCACAATTCCTGCCAGGCTCTATAAACTCTCTGGCACACAACTTAAGCAGAAACCTGCTAGACCCACACGAGTGGCAGCTAGACCACAGAACCTTCACTCTTGTAACCCAGAAATGGAGCACCCCAAAGGTGGACCTCTTTGCTTTCCACTCCAATCATCAGCTCAGCAAATTCTGCACCAGGGAACCTCACATCAAGGCCTGGAAAGTGGATGTTCTATCCTTCCAATGGGTAAACCTCTCGGTCTATTCATTTCCCCCTCTACCACTCATTTCAAGGGTAGTGCTCAAAATAAGGGAGGAAAAACTGAGGGCAATCTTGATTGTCCCAGACTGGCCACACCAGCACTGGTACCCACTGCTGCACAGCCTGCCATCCCTGCCACCATGGCACCTACCTCAGATCCCAACACTCCTGTCCCAGAGGAGTGGAGAATTCATGCATCCCCAATTGCAGACCCTCAACCTGGCATCCTGGCTTATTCCCTGACCTCTCCTCAAGCTGCCAGCCTAAGCAAACAAGTCCTAGATGTTATACGTGAGGCCAGACGCCCCAGCACTAGAAAATCCTTTGCTGACAAGTGGAAAAGGTTTTGCACCTGGATCCATGCTAAGTGAGCCGGAACGGCACAGCCTTCTCTACCTCTCATCCTGGATTACCTAGCAGACCTACTACACAGGGGACTGTCCTTGTCTTCTATTAAAATTCATGCCTCTGTCATCTCTTCTCATTGCTGCACAGAGCCACCTGTCTTCTCACACCCTCTTATCAAACAGTTCCTAAGAGGGGCTAACTACTTAAGGCCACCCGTAAGAGCTCCTACCCTTGCTTGGGACCTTAACTTTGTGTTGGAAAAGCTCACCCTACCCCCCTTTGAACCTGCAGCTTCAGCAGAGTTAAAATTCCTCTCTTGGAAGACAGCCTTGCTTCTGGCCATCACTTCAGCTAGAAGAGTATCAGAGCTACAAGCACTCATGGCTGTAGAGCTCTTCATCATTTTCCATGCTGACAGGGTCTCCCTCAGGACTAACCCATCCTTCATGCCTAAAGTGGTGTCCAGTGTGGCTCTCAACCAATCCATTCGTTTGCCCACCTTTTTCCCTAACCCACAAAACAAGGGGGAAAGGATTCTGCACTCTCTAGATGTGCACAGACAGCTCAGATAGGACTAAATATTTTAGAAAAACTGATCAGTTGCTGGTCAACTTCGCAGCAGGTACAGAGAGGGCATGGCCACTGGACTAAATCTTTTAGAAAAACTGATCAGTTGCTGGTCAACTTCGCAGCAGGGGCAGAGAGGGCATGGTCATATCCAAACAATCAATTTCCAAATGGATAGCACACTGCATCCATATGTTCATAGTGTTTCACTGTTGCAGTCCTAATCAATGGGTTATCTGGCTCCTGGTAGCCCTCGATCGGCCAGAATACCAAAGGTAAGTAAAAATGACGTTGGCTTTCTGTTGTAAAGGACGTCAGGGCTTCTGATACAAATGGAGGCAGCCGACGTCACTTCCTCAGTCTTCGTTGTCACGGAGCCTGAAGCAGAAGCGTTTCTTGCACGAGTGCCAGTCGGCAGTTTACCTTTTTTTTGTTTCTGACTACAAAGTTGAAGTCAACTACAGCTAAGTATCTCGTTGGGGATCCTCTTTTCTTGCCTTGACGAATGTCAGAAAAGGTTAGTAATTGTCTTATCTGTGGAAAGCAGATTCCCCATAGAGATTTTCATTCCTATTGTATTATTTGTTTAGGCCTTGAACACGACGTTCCTAATTGTGATCTTTGTGCTTCCTTTGATCCGCGTACTATTCGCAGTCGGGCTAAGCTTTTAGCTAAGCATTTTGGAGTTTGGCCTAAGTTTTTGGTATGGCATCCGCTGGTCTTCAGGCTTCGGATATCCCCAAGAAACGTAAAGTTAAGGACCGCGACAGGCTTCCGAAGGTCAAGTCCTCGGATGATGATAGGTTCGTCGTCAGTCATGCGGTAGCAGTCCCTGCAGCCCCCAAGATTTTCAACCACTGGCCTCGGTTGAGACTATTTCAGAGGCCCCCAGGCCTCCGGCGTCCGTTTTGCCTTCTGACCTTCCACCTGTTGCCTCTTCAGCTGGATCCGGAGCTGCGAAGCTAACTCCCGTGTCCGAGACCTCCGTTCTTCGTTCAGGCAGCAAGCTCATATCGACGACTTTGGCTGCAACTTCGGCGGTTGCCAGGCCTCTCGAGTCCTTTAGACTTGCCGGTAAATCTTCCAGTCGTAAGCCCGTGAAGAAGCAGGCTCCAGTTTCCTCTCGTTCCCCTCATTCTCAAATGGTTATAATGTCTGATGACCTTTTGACTCTTATTAGGGGTTCACAGCCTCCTCCTTCAAAAAGAGGTAGGGATGTCTCTCCTGAGGCTTTGTCCTTTTCAGGTTCTGATACTTCTAGCATTTCTGTTGATGAGGAAGAAGTTTCTCAAGCTTTCTCTCCTTTTGAAGATTCAGATGCAGAGGAAGTCCATTCCTTCTGCTTCACCTCCAGAAGATTTCTCTTTTGGCGATGCTTTAAATACTCTCAGGGAACATTTTAAATGGGAAAGTCAGGATTATCCCCTTCTAAGAAAAGGATTAGGGAGTTTTTGGATTTGCTTCAGCATAAGCCTTTGGCTATTCCTCCTGTGTTGGAAGTTATTGATGATGTTTTTCTGGAAAATTCCTTGACTCCAAGTTCGGTTCCTCCTGTTCCCAGGAAACCTGACAGGTACTATGGAGTCCCTGATTCTCGTTTGTTTCTTTTCAGGAATGCGTTGGCTGATCCAGAGGTTATTTCTCAAGTTCCTAAAGGAGTTAAGGCCTCTGTTACTAAAAATCCTGTCCCTTCTGACAGGGAATCTCGGAACCTAGATAGGTAGGGTAAAAAGGTTTATACCTCTGCCACTCTTGCTATTAGGTCTACTAATTGTCTTTTTCATATGCTGAAGTACCAGCAGCACACCTTGGAAATTAAGTCTAGGATAGCAGGTGTCCCTCAGTTGGCGGAGAGTAAGGATATGCAGGACTTGCTGAATTCTGCCAGTCTAGTCAATAAACATTGATTGCATTGTGGTTTTGACATTCTAGAAGCCTCCTGTAGGGCTACAGCTACTGGCTCTGTTATTAGAAGTCATGCTTGGTTCAGGGAGCAGCCCCTACCAGAGCCTATTAAGGCTAAACTTTTAGATGTACCTTTGCATAAGGACAGTCTTTTTTGCAGCAAAGCAGAGGAAGTGCTTAAGAAGATGGAAGACAAGGCCAAGTCTATGCAGACAGTTAAAGACTTTTTACAAGTTCAGCCTCCTCGCTTTAGCAGGAATTACCCTTGTAAGAGTTGGACGTTCCCTGATACCAGCAGACAGAACCGTTCTAGGACTAGAGGTTACAAATCTTCTAGGGGACAGGAGGCTACCCCTCAAAGGTCTAAGCGCTGGCAAGCTTCCTCTTCCAAGGCGGGAAGTTCTAAGCCTGCATCTCAATCTGAACATTCTCAATGACTCTGTCCAACTTCTGCCTGATGTTCTTCGTGTTTCACTGTTGCAGTCATTACATTTGGGTAATCTGCTGGCAGGTTAACTTCAGTTGGCCTGAATTCCAAAGTCTTGGGTCCTGTGTCGGTTGTGGTCTTCTATTCCATGACATCAGGTCGTCAGGGTATAAAACATGCAGCCTACGCCATTTTTAGTCTTTCTTGCCATGCGGTTCCCGAAGCAGAAGCATTTCGCAAGTGCCGGTCGGCCAACTACTGAAATATTCGAGTTTGAGTTTCAGAACCAAAGTCTTCAATAAAGCTAAGTACCCCATTGGGGAAACTTTTTTTCTTGCTTTTTACCGATGTCAGAAAAAGTTAATAACTGTATTACTTGTGGGAAGCAAATACCTCATAAGGATTTCCATTTATACTGTAGTCCTTGCCTAGGCCCTGATCACAACGTGCCCGGCTGTCATTTTTGTGCTAGATTTAACCAACGCGCTATTAAGCGGCGGTATATTTTTGCATCTAAGTATTTTGGAAACAGATTTAACTACCTAGAGATGTTGTCTGATAGCAATCCGACTACCGGAGTACATAAAAAAAACGCAAAGAAAAGGATAGAGAAAGGCAGTCGAGATCTAAAACCGACGATGAAGCTTCTCCTAAGCCAGTCGCCAGTACTCAGTGAGGCGCTTTCGCAGCCCCTGATACCCGCTACCTTCGAGTCACAGGCCCCTACCAACACCCATGTGGAGTCTGGCATGCCGCACGATACTCAAGGTATTGGACTGTCGGATGTATCTCCCTCAGATGGGTCCGGAGCCGCTGAGCAGGCACCGGCTTCTGAGGGTGTATTCAGACCTCAACATTTTTATATCAAACCGACGAAAGCAGCAAAACCAAAGGCAAAGACACCTTCTAAAACTAAAAATCGATGCCCAAGCCACGTGCACAGGCCTCTATGCCTAAAACACATATGATAAAAATGGCTGAAGACCTTATTACCTTGATCAGGGGTACCCATCCCCCTCCAGATAAGAGGCCTAGGCAAGACACTGACTATGAATCTTCAGATCAGGTTTCTATTTCTTCTGATTCTTCTTCTGAGCAGGAATTATCTTTACCTCCCTATGAGGATTCTGATGCTGAGGAGTCTATTCCATCTGCATCTCCTCCTGAGGATTATTCTTTTGGAGAAACTTCGCATACTTTGAGGGAGCATTTTCACTGGGAGAGTCAAGACCTCTCAGAATCAAAAAAGGCTCAAGGATTTCCTCCTTCTCCCTCAGCACACGCCTTTAGCCATTCCCCCTGTGTTAGACATTGTGGATGATGTTTTTTCGGAGTCAAGCCTGACCCCTGACTCTCTACCTCCGGCTCCCAGTAAGCCTGACAGGTATTACAGGGTCCCTGACTCTCATAAATTTTTATTTAGAAACCCTGCTGCTGATCCTGAAACTATTTCACAGGGTCCAAAGGGAGTTAAGGCCTCAACAGCAAAAAACCCTACCCCCTCCGACAGAGATTCAAGGGCGCTGGACAGATGGGGAAAAAAGGTTTATACATCTGCAACCCAATTTCAGATTAAGTACCAACAACATGTTATGGGATTGCTGAAACAGAAAGTGATGATTTCGGAATGTGCAGAAAATAAGTAATTGCAGGAAATATTGCATGCAGCTGAACAAGTTGGAAAGCATACTTTGCAATGTGGTTTTGATTCTTTAGAGGCCTCTTGCAGGGCCGCATTCACTGGATCTGTGATTAGGAGGCATGCCTGGTTAAAGGAACAAAATTTCCCTGATCATGTTAAAGCTAAATTGCTAGATGCACCTTTACAGCATGATTCTCTGTTTGGTATTAAGGCAGAAGAGGATTTAAAGAAAATGGAAGACAAAGCTAAGTCTATGCAAACTGTTAAAGCCATCTAGATTCAGTAGACACTGGCCGACAAAAAATTGGTCCATTCCTGTGTCAGACAGAGCTCAGAGGGGCAAATCCAGACGCCCTAAGGGTTCCAGGTACCAGGCTCAAGACTCGGGTCAAAGCAATGGGGCGCATCCACCTCCAAATCTGGAGGAGATAAAGCGCAAACCTACAGAAAGCAATCCCAATGACTTCCCTCTGCCTACACCAAGCACTTATCTTTTGGCAGCACCCATAGGGGGAAAATTAGCACTTTTTGCTCAAAATTGGCAGTTAATAACCCAGGACAAGTGGGTAATGAACATCGTATCACAGGGATACAGATTCCATTTCCACACTCTGCCAATGACAAATGGTTGGCCAGACCTGCCAAAAAAACAATGGGCAGAGGCACAGAAACAGGTTACGTCCCTCATGGATATGGGGGCCATTCAGACAGTACCAGAACAGGAAAAAGGACAAGGTTTTTACTCGACTGTTCTTGGTACCCAGAAAGGACAAGGCCTGGCGGCCAATACTGGATTTATCGATTTTCAACACATACCTGGACATTCCAAAATTCAGAATGCTCACTTTGCAACAGCTTCTGCCCATGCTGGGCAAGAATGCTTGTCTGGTGACTTTAGACCTAAAAGAGGCATATCTGCATGTCCCAGTAAGACAGTCGTGCAGAAGATACCTCAGATTCAAGGCTGGCTTAATGCACTACCAATTCTCTGCACTGCCCTTTGGCTTATCTACTGCACCCAGGGTCTTTACAAAGTGCCTGGCACCAATAATTGCATTTTGCAGACAAAGAAGTATTCATATATATCCTTACTTGGACGACTGTCTCATTCAAGTAGAGAACAAGGACACTCTCCTACGACACCTGGCGTTTGTGAAAAGGCTTCTAGCATGCATAGGGTTCACAATAAACGAAAAGAAATCACAACTGGTACCCTCTCAAAAGATAACATTCCTGGGTGCAAGCTTGCGTACAACTGCCCAGATGGCTAACCTCACGCCAGACAAACAAAGGCAACTGACTACTTACTTCAAACTGATGGCAACAAAAAGCTAGTCTTCTGCAAGACAAATTCTACAGGCTCTGGGCTTCATGGCATCCTGCATCCTACGAATTCCATATGCAAGACTGCATATGAGGAAACTTCAGTGGTACCTAAAAAGTTTATGGAGTCATCATTCACACAGTCTGGAAACAATGATTCATCTCATCCCCTGCCTGCAACAGGAGTTTCTACGGTGGGCAAAGGCCTGTCACCAAAACATGGGACGGCCCTTCACACTACCCCCTGCCAGCCAAACCTTAACAGACTCACCAGATTATGCCTTGGGGGCCCACATGGCAGGAAGATGCATTCAAGGCTTATGGGCACCAAAACAAATGCCTCTACATATCAACCATAAAGAGATGCTAGCTGTTCAAAATGCCCTCACAGCCTTCAAGGACTCGTTTCATCCAGGACAACTACTGATAAAGACGGACAACACCACAGTCATGTGGTATATAAACAAGCAAGGAGGCACACACTCATATACCCCCTTTGCAGATTAGCCATGACACTGTGGGACACAGCTTTGACCTACCAAATAAATCTTCAAGCTCAATTCCTGCCAGGAAAACAGAACAGTCTGGCAGACGATTTAAGCAGAAACCTTATGGATCCTCATGAGTGGAAACTAAATCCACAAGTATTCAGCATTATAATAGAGAAATGGGGGAGCCCAGACATAGATCTACTTGCCTCTCCTCAAAATTATCAATTGAAAAGATTATGCACAAGGACTTATCACAGACAAGCATGGAAAATGGAAGCCCTATCCTTCAGTTGGAAAAACCTGTCAGTTTACATCTTTCTATGCAAGGTCCTCCTAAAAGTCAGACAAGAGAAGCCAAAGATGATATTAATTGCCCCGGACTGGCCCCACCAATACTGGTACCCAGTCCTAAGGAACTTGTCTCAATACCCAGCTTGGACCTTGCCTCAAAGACCACAACTACTGTCCCAGCAAAGCAATCAGATTCTGCACAATCAAATACAGACTCTTAACTTGGTAGCATGGCTAATCATGTAATCATACGAATGACACCTCTCAGTAAATCTGTGATGGATGTCATTTTGGAATCCAGAAGGCCTAGTACTAGAAAATCTTATGCTGACAAATGGAAGAGATTCAGTGCTTGGAATCAAGCACAAGGAACTGATACAGCAGAACCACATATTCCTCAGATATTACAATACCTAACTGAGATGCTTGATAAAGGCCTATCTTTCTCATCAATCAAAATCCATGCCTCTGCCATTTCGGATCATTAGAAATACAGAGCCACCAATCTTTTCTCATCCTTTACTAAAGCAGTATCTTAGAGGAGCGAAAAACCTAAGTCCACCTAGAAGATCACCATTACCTGCATGGGACCTCAATTATGTGTTGGAAAAGCTCACCCTGCCACCATTTGAACCAGCCACTACCGCTGATATAAAGTTCTTATCATGGAAGACAGCTCTGCTACTACCAATTACTTCAGCAAGAAGGGTTTCAGAGCTACAGGCCCTCATGGCTGTAGAGCCTTTTATCATAGTTTACCCAGACAGGGTGTCTCTGAGGACAAATCCTACTTTTATGCCTAAGGTGGTTTCCTGTGTGGCTCTTAACCAAACAATTCATCTGCAAACTTTTTATCCAAATCCACAGAACAAAGGGAAGAGAATTCTGCATTCCTTGGACGTACACAGACAGCTAAGATTCTACTTGAGCAGGACAAAAGCTCTAAGAAAAACTGAGCAATTACTAGTGTCATATGCTGCAGGATCAGAAGTAAGGGCTATTTCAAAGCAGACAATTTCAAAGCGGATAAGCCACTGCAGCCGTTTCTGCTACTTACACCATGGTAAACCTGTGCCCAAGGGTATTAGATCTCATTCCACCAGAGCTGCAGCAACTTCGGCAGCCTTTCTCAGAGGAGTACCAACCAAAGACATTCTAGAGGCTGCTACTTGGAATTCTGTTCATACCTTTACATAGCATTACCATTTGCCTCGCTACTCTAAGTCCAGGGCAGGCTTTGCCACTGCAGTGCTGCAGGGCCTTATAGCCGTACCTAATGCTGTTTAGCTCCAGCCTCCCAACCATAGCTTTGGGATTTTACCCAAATGTAATGACTGCAACAGTGAAACACGAAGAACATAGTACAGTTGTGTACACTTACCGTAAATATAGATGTTCGAGTGTGTTCACTGTTGCAGTCCAGGTTACCCTCCTGCCATCCCCCTGTCATTCTGAAGTTTATCTTTCCTTCTCTATCTTCCACAAGCTTTGTGGTGTATTTGCTTGTAGATGAAGGTAAAGTTTATATTGATGCATGTATGTGTGTATATAGATAGATATATATATATATAATGTGTGTGTGTGTGTGTGTGTGTGTGTGTGTATATATATATATATATATATATATATATATAAATATATATATTTATATATATATATATATATATATATATATATATATATATAGATAGATACATATATATATATATACATACATATATATATATATATATATATATATATATATATATATATATATATATATATATACACACACATATATATATACACACACATATATATATATATATATATATATATATATATATTTATTATAATATATAATTTTGCTTTTTTGGGGGCACCTGACATCGGGGGCAAGCAAAACTAAAGAAAATGGCGTCGGCTGCATGTTTTATACCCCTGACGACCTGACGTCATGGAAGAGAAGACAGCAACCGACGCAGGACCGAAGACTTTGGAATTCAGGCCAACTGAGGGCAGCCTGCCAGCAGATTACCCAAATGTAATGACTGCAACAGTGAATACACTCTAACATCTACATTTATGGTAAGTGTACACAACTGTACTTTCTTCCACCATAGCATAGCTCCCTATTTGGGGGGTTCTGACAATTAGGGCAAGATAAACTGATGTAATTGGCGTCGGCTGCCTGATTTTATACCACTGACGACCTGACATCAGTCCTGGAGCAACAGCAACCGATGCAGAAATAGTAAGCCTCTGGTATTCTGGCCGGCTGGGGGCTACCCCTGGCAGGATAACCCAAATTTGATGACTGCGACAGTGAGTACACTCGAACATCTACATTTGCGCTAAGTGTGCACAACTGTACTTTCTCTGCCTTGCCTTTTGGACTTTCAACTTCCCCAAGGGTATTCACAAAGTGCTTGGCCTCTGTGATTGCTTTCCTCAAGGTCAGGGGTATTCAGGTATATCCATAACTGGACGATCTTCTCTTTTTGGCTTTTCAGTCAGGGGATAAAGCTGGATAAATCTGGAGGGGATAAAGTGCAAACCTACAGAAAGCAATCCCAATGACTTCCCTCTTTCTACACCAAGCACTTATCTTTTGGCAGCACCCATAGGGGGAAAATTAGCACTTTTTGCTCAAAACTGTCAGTTAACCCAGGACAACTGGATACTAAATATCGTAGCACAGGGATACAGGTTCCATTTCCACACTATGCCAATGGCAAATGGTTGGCCAGATCTGCCAAAAAAATCAATGGGCAGAGGCACAGAAACAGTTTATGCCCCTCATGGATATGAGGGCCATTCAAACAGTACCAGAACAGGAAAAAGGACAAGGTTTTTACTCAAGACTGTTCTTGGTACCCAGAAAGGACAAGGCCTGGCGGCCAATACTGGATTTATCAATTTTGAACACATACCTATACATTCCAAAATTCAAAATGCTGACTTTGCTGCAGCTTCTGTCCATTCCGGGAAGAATGCTTGGCTGGTGACTTTAGACCTAAAAGAGGCATACCTGCATGTCCCAATAAGACAGTCGTGCAGAAGATTCTGCACAAAGGGCTTATCATAGACAAGCATGGAAAGTGGACGCCCATTTCTTCAGTTGGAAAAATCTCTCCGTTTACGCCTTTCCTCCTCTGCCTCTTCTACCCAAGGTCCTCCTAAAAGTCAGACAAGAGAAGCCAAAGATGATATTAATTGCACCGGACTGGCCCTGCCAATACTGGTACCCAATCCTAAGGAACTTGTCTCAATACCCAGCTTGGACCTTGCCTCAAAGCCCACAACTACTGTCCCAGCAAGACAATCAGATCCTGCACAACCAACTACTAACTCTGAACCTGGCAGCATGGCTAATCATGTAGTCATACAAACAACACCTCTCAGTAAAGCTGTGATGGATGTCATTTTGGAAACCAGAAGACCTAGTATTAGAAAATCTTATGCTGACAAATGGAAGAGATTCTGTGCTTGGAATCAAGCACAAGGAACTGATACAGCAGAGCCAAATATTCCTCAGATATTACAATACTTAACTGAGATGCTTGACAAAGGCCTTTCTTTCTCATCAATAAAAATCCATGCCTCTGCCATTTCAGCTCATTATAATACAGAGCCACCAATCTTTTCTCATCCTTTACTAAAGCAGTATCTTAGAGGAGCCAAAAATTTAAGGCCTCCTAGAAGATCACCATTACCTGCATGAGACCTCAATTATGTGTTGGAAAAGCTCACCCTGCCTCCATTTGAACCAGCTGCAACCGCTGATATAAAGTTCTTGTCATGGAAGACAACTCTGCTACTAGCAATTACTTCAGCAAGAAGAGTTTCAGAGCTACGGGCCCTCATGGCTGTAGAGCCTTTTATCATATTTTACCCAGACAGGGCGTCTCTGAGGGCAAATCCTACTTTTATGCCTAAGGTGGTTTCCAGTGTGGCTCTTAACCAAACAATTCATCTGCCATCTTTTTATCCAAATCCGCAGAACAAGGGAGAGAGAATTCTGCATTCCTTGTACGTACACAGACAGCTAAGATTCTACCTGAGCAGGATTAAAGCTCTAAGAAAAACTGAGCAGTTACTAGTGTCATATGCTGCAGGATCAGAAGGAAAGGCTATTTCAAAGCAGACAATTTCAAAGTGGATAAGCCACTGCATCCGTTTCTGCTACTTACTCCATGGTAAACCTGTGCCCAAGGGCATTAGGTCTCATTCCACCAGAGCTGCAGCTACTTCAGCAGCCTTTTTCAGAGGAGTACCAACCAAAGACATTCTAGAGGCTGCTACTTGGAGCTCTGTTCACACCTTTACAAAGCATTACCATTTGCCTCGCTTCTCTAAGTCCAGGGCAGTCTTCGCCACTGCAGTGCTGCAGGGCTTTATAGCCGCACCTAATGCTGTTTAGCTCCAGCCTCCCAACCATAGCTTTGGGATTTTACCCTAATATAATGACTGCAACAGTGAAACACGAAGAACATAGTACAGTTGTGTACACTTACTATAAATGTAGATGTTACCATAAATGTAGATGTTAGAGTGTGTTCACTGTTGCAGTCCAGGTTACCCTCCCGCCATCCCCCTGTCATTCTGAAGCTTATCTTTCCTTCTCTATCTTCCACAAGCTATGTGGTGTATTTGCTTGTAGATGAAGGTGAAGTTTATATTGATGTGTGTATGTAATATAATATAATATATAATTTTGCTACCTTTTGGGGGCACCTGACATCGGGGGCAAGAAAAACTAAAGAAAATGGTGTCGGCTGCATGTTTTATACCCTTGGCGACCTGACGTCATGGAAGAGAAGACAGCACCTGACGCAGGACCCAAGACTTTGGAATTCAGGCCGACTGAGGGCAACCTGCCAGCAGATTACCCAAATGTAATGACTGCAACAGTTAATACACTCTAACATCTAAATTTATGGTAAGTGTACACAACTGTACTTTCTTCCACCATAGCATAGCTCCCTATTTGGGGGGTCCTGACAGTTAGGGCAAGAAAAACTCATGTAATTGGCGTCGGCTGCCTGATTTTATACCACTGACGACCTGACGTCAGTCCTGGAGCAACAGCAACCGATGCAGAAATAGTAAGCCTCTGGTATTCTGGCCGACTGGTGGCTTCCCCTGGCAGGATAACCCAAATGTGATGACTGCGACAGTGAGTACACTCGAACATCTACATTTGCGCTAAGTGTGCATAACTGTTCTTTCTCTGCCTTGCCTTTTGGACTTTCAACTTCCCTAAGGGTATTCACAAAGTGCTTGGCCTCTGTGATTGCTTTCCTCAGGGTCAGGGGTATTCAGGTATATCCATACCTGGACGATCTTCTCTTTTTGGCTCTTCAGTCAGAACAGTTGATTCAAAATCTGCAGTTTGCCATTTCCCTCCTGCAAAAGTCTAGGGTTCACCTTAAATTTCAAAAAATCCTATCTTTCCCGTCACAAGATCACATCTTTCTAGGTTGTAGGTTCAGAACGGATCTTACGATGTTTTTTTTTTCACTGGATAAAATTCTATCTCTCACTTCCTTCATTGAAAGCCTTCTACCTCTCCCCTCCATTACAGCCAGGGAGTTTCTTAGACTTCTGGAGTTTATGGCATCCACAAATACCCATGCTGCCTCGTACAAAATTCCACTGGAGGAAATTTCAGTGTACCTAAAATCAGTTTGGATACAGCATGCTCTCACCCTCTGTAGTTTGTGATCCCTCTTCTCTCTTCTCCCATTCCTAAAATCTGAGCTGCTTTGGTGGGTTCAATAATCAATCCAGGACTTCCTCTTCATGTTCCCCAGCCAAGTCAAGAGTTGTTCATAGCTGCCCTAGCTACAGTCTGGGGAGCAACCTTTGTGTCAAAGAAGGTGCAGGGCCTATGACCTCTTTCACAAATAAAAGAGCATGTCATCATCAAGTAAATGACCACTCATTCTAGCTCTGCAAGCTTTTCATCTTCTCTTTCATCCAGGCCTTCTGGAAAGATTTACAGACGACACCACAGTTCTTTGGTGTGTCGGCAAGCAGGGGGGACAAAGTCCTACCTTGTTTGCAGGTTAGCACTCATGGCATGGTTTTTGGCAGTTTAGTACAATGTGACTCTTCAAGTAGTTTACACCCCATCCTCCCAAAACTTTGTGGCAAACACACTGAGCAGGTCCATGACTCAATCCCACGAATGGATGTTTCACATGGATGTGTTTCTGGACTTGGTCCATTGGTGGGGTACTCCTCTTCTGTGTCATTTTGCCTCCCCTCTGAACATACAACTTTCTGTGTTGTTCTGTGCCAGAGTCCCACATCGTCTGGCTTGGAAGGTGGATACTCTATCTTTCTCATGGAAGGGAATGTTTGTCTATGCATTTCCCCCCCTTTCCTCTGATTCATAAAGTCCTGCTCAGAATTCAGCAGGACAAACCAAGCGTTGGTTCCCTCTCTTTCTGCATTTAGCCAAGGGCAGTCATCACAATTTACCTGACAGAGTGGACCTTCTTACACAGGAAAAGAGATCTCTACCTCATCCACATCTGAGACTGCGGGTTCAAAAGGGGGCCACAGTAAGCTTCTCTAAGACATAATTCAAATCCCAAGGAGGTGGGACTGATTTCCTGGGAGGCTTAATATGAAGGACGCCTTTAAGAAAAAGTTTCACTTCCAGTCTGCAGTGGGCCTAAATAGCTGAAAGCACTTATCGTTTTATCACTATGGAATTTTAATGCTGTTTTTACTTTTTCCATTAAATTTGCTTGCTGTTTGACACAGGACTCTATTGTGGTGGATTTCTGCTGTGGTGGAATACGAGAGTTTTTTTTGTTTTTGGTTTGTTTACTTCACTTTTCCACTGGTAAACCTTCAACAAGTGTAAGATAGTTTTTTTCTTGGCCATTAGGATGGTCAGTTTCATATATTAAAGTGTCAACAACGTGTTATTGGATTGCTTAAACAGAAAATTATGTTGATTCCTGACTGTGCTGGAAATAAAGAATTACAGGATTTAATGCATTCTGCTGAACAGGTTAGAAAACATACTTTGCAATATGGATTTGATTCATTAGAGGCCTCTTGCAGGGCTGCTATCACTGGGTCTGTACTCAGAAGGCATGCTTGGCTTAAGGAGCAATCTTTGCCTGATCATGTTAAATCTAAACTGTTGGATGTTCCCTTAAATCAGGACCGCCTGTTTGGCAACAAAGCTGAGGAAGTTCTTAAAAAAGATGAAAGATAAAGCTAAATCTATGCAAACTGTTAAAGATTTCTTACAAGTTCAGCCGCCAAGATTTAGTAGGCATTGGCCCTCTTTTAAGAATTGGTCATTTCCGGCACCTTCCAGGTCTTCTCAATCCAAACCCAGACACAGCAGAAATCCCAGGTTTCAGTCCCAGGGTACGCACAAGACTAAGCAGTGGGGGGCTTCCGGATTCAAATCTGGGAGTAGTAAGACTCCCCCTATGGAAAACTGTCTCAATGACTTGCTCTTAAAACTTCCAAGCACTTCTCAACTGAATGCCCCTTTAGGCGGAAAGATTGGTCTGCAGGCAAAGAACTGGGAACTCATTACCCAGGACAAATGGGTCTGAAATATAGTGTCCCAAAGATACAGATTTCACTTCCACACGTTACCAACACCAAGGGGGTGGCCAGATCTACCCCCAAATCAATGGGCAGAGACCTAAAAGCAAATACTTTCTGTCTTAAACATGGGGGCCATTCAGCTGGTACCAGAAGAGGAAAAGGGACAAGGTTTCTATTCAAGACTTTTCCTGGTACCCAGAAAAGACCATTCATGGCGTCCTATACTGGACCTTTCTATTCTAAACATCTTTTTGGTGATTCCAAAATTCAAGATGCTGATTCTTCACTTACTTCCTGTGCTGGGCAAAGATAATTGGTTGGCAACACTAGATTTAAAAGAAGCATACCTGCACATTCCTATCAGGGAATCTTGCAGAAGATACCCACGCTTCAAAGCAGGCAACACGCAGTATCAGTTCTCTGCATTGCCCTTTGGCTTATCTACTGTGCCCAGGGTATTCACAAAGTGCCTAGCTCCAGTCATTGCATTTTGCAGGCAAAGAAATATTCAAATATACCCATACCTGGACGATTGTCTAATTCAGGCAGAAAGCCAGGACATACATTTGAATCATCTGGTCTTTGTACAAAGGGTGCTGACCTGTCTGGGGTACACCATAAATGAAAAGAAATCGCATCTGGTACCCTGTCAACAAATTATATTCCTGGGAGCAAGCTTGAATACAACTTCCCAGATGGCTTTCCTCACACCAGAAAAACAGATTCATTTGACAACCTACTTCAAACAAGTGGCCTCAAAAACCCTGCTATCTGCAAGGCAAACACTGCAAGACTTGGGGTTCATGGCCTCCTGCATCCTTCTAATTCCATATGCAAGACTGCATATGAGAAAACTACAATGGTGTCTAAATTGCCTATGGTGTCAACATTCTCAGGATCTAGAAGCAATGATTCCTGTCATACCTTGCCTACGCCTAGAGTTCCTTTGGTGGGCAGATGCCTGCCACCAAAACAAGGGATTACCATTCACGCTAACCCCTGCCGCCCAAACCCTAACAGACACATCAGACTTTGCATGGGGGGGCTCACCTGGCAGGGAAGTGCATTCAGGGCAAATGGAACCCAAGTCAGTTGCACCTACATATCAATCAAAAAGAAATGTTAACTGTACAGAGTGCTCTGACAGCCTTCAAGGACCACATTCTTCCAGGACAACTAATGGTAAAGACAGACAACACCACTGTTATGTGGTACATAAACAAGCAGGGGGGTACACATTCTTACCCCCTCTGCAGACTAGCCATGGCATTGTGGAACACAGCCTTGAGCTACCAAGTAAATCTACAAGCTCAAGTCCTGACAGGAAAACTAAATACACAGGCAGATGGACTAAGCAGAAACCTCATGGACCCACACGAGTGGAAACTGGAACCAAGGATTTTCAACATGTTGACAAGCAAATGGGGGAGCCCAGATATAGACATGTTTGCCTTCCCCCAGAACTATCAATTGAACACATTTTGTACAAGGATTCCCCACAAACAAGCTTGGAAAGTGGATGCTCTGTTCTTCAGCTGGAAAAGCCTACTAAAGATCAAACAGGAGAAGCCAAGGATGATTTTGATTGCACCATACTGCCACGCCAACACTGGTACCCCCCTCTTGCGCAGTGCGTCACGGTTGGCCCCTTGGCACCTGCCTCAGACTCCTTCCCTGTTGTCTCAGCAGGAGAACCAGGTTCTGCACTCTCAGCTACAAACACTGAACCTAGCAGCCTGGCTAATTACCTAATCTTTCCTTTGCCATCCCTCAGCAAACCAGTGATGGATATCATTTTAGAGGCAAGGAGGTCTAGTGCCAGAAAGTCTTATGCTGCAGAATGGAAAGGATTCTGTGCCTGGAACCAGTCTCCGGGGATGAGCACAGCAGCACCCAATTTACCTCAAATTTTACAATACTTAACTGAGATGCTTCACAAGGGATTGTCATTTTCCTCCATCAAAATTCATGCCTCAGCCTTTTCAGCTCATTATAACACAGAACCTCCCCTCTTCTCTCACCCACTGCTCAAGCAGTTTCTCAGAGGGGCCAAAAATTTAAGGCCACCCAGGAGAGCTCCCAACTCCAGCCTGGGGCCTTAACTTTGTTTTGGAGAAACTCACTCTTCCTCCTTTCGTGCCAGCTGCTACTGCAGATTTAAAATTTCTTTCTTGGAAAATAGCATTCCTTTTAGCAATCACTTCAGCAAGAAGGGCATCTGAATTACAGGCCCTTATATTAGTGGAGCCTTTCATTTTCTTTCATGCGGACAGGGTGTCCCTCAGAACCAGTCCCTCCTTCATGCCCAAGGTGTTATCCAGTGTGGCTCTTAATCAGTCCATTCATTTGCCAACCTTCTTTCCTAATCCACAGAACAAAGGGGAACGGATACTGCAGTCCTTAGATATGCACAGACAACTTGGATTCTACTTGGACAGGACTAAACCTCAGAGAAAATCTGAACAACTGCTGGTGGCATTTGCTGCAGGGACAGGGAGGGCTATTTCTAAGCAAACCATTTATAAATGGATAGGACATTGCATTATTTTCTGCTGTAAGCACCATGGAAAACCTATCCCACAGGGCATCAGACCCCACTCTACCAGGGCTGCCTACCTCTACAGCCTTTGTCAGAGGTGTCCCTACCAGGGACATCCTAGAAGCTGCTACCTGGAGTTCTGTACATACGTTCACCAAGTATTATCATTTACCAATTTTCTCTAAATCCAGAGCTGGCTTTGCCACTGCAGTCTTGCAGGGCCTTATAAGCTGGTCATAATGCTATTTAAATTCCTCCTCCCAACCTTAGCTTTGGGAATCTATCCAAATGTAATGACTGCAACAGTGAAACACGAAGAACATAGTACAGTTGTGTACACTTACCATAAATGTAGATGTTCAAGTGTATTCATTGTTGCAGTCCTGGTTACCCTCCCTCCAGCCCCTTGACTTCTTTTGGCTTTACCTCTACTTTCCTTTACTATGCTTAAAAGCTTTTTGGTGTATTTGCTTTTTTGTTGAAGGTATAACCTTGTATTTTTTTTATATATTTAATTGCCTCCCATTAGGGGGGCACCTGACATCTGGGGCAAGAAAAACTGATGTAATGGCGTCTGCTGTGTGTTTTATACCCCTGATGACCTGACGTCACAGAAGAAGAGACAGCAACTGACGCAGGACCCAAGACTTTGTTAATCAGGCCGACTGAGGGCTACTGCAAGCAGATAACCCAAATGTAATGACTGCAACAGTGAATACGCTCTAACATCTACATTTATGGTAAGTGTACAGAACTGTACTTTCTTCTCTTCTGTGTTCCAATATTCTGTCCCTCCCCCATATCTTTTCTTTGTTCTTGGATGGCACATTATTTTTCCTTTGTTCTGGTGTTACTTCTAGGCCATTTCAGTTCTAAGGATTTTATGTGCAGACTTCCTTTTATGGCTGATGTTGCCAGCACATACGTGTGATGTCCCACGTACCTGCAGTAGTTTAAAGCTGTTTTATGCTGGCTGGACGTCGCATCACTTGGGCGGAGGACTTCCCCATTTGTAAAGAATACTGCTACATAGAAAAGAAGAACATCTATGGTTATGGTAAGATTTTACACAACTATTCATTTATTTACAGTGTAAGTTGTTCCACCTACAAGAAGTGGTTGACAACTTGTCTTTCTAGAAAGTGAGGAATTATTATTGATGCATTTGTCATGGAAATACAATAGCCTGTACATTAATTTAGTTAATGAGGCATTTTCGATTCATTCTCTCGTAATGTCATGTCAGGGATGTTTAACTCTGAAAAAAAATTGGAAGGTTTTCCTCGTTAGCAAAACGCAAAAACAACACACTTAAAAATGGTGTAATTTGGTATTGTATGTAGTAAGGAGGTTATGTCTGACAACAGAAGTTTGTTAGGACATGACCAATACACTTAAAGTGAAAGTAGAAGTCAGAGGCATAGGCAGCGGCTTTAGCAGTGGGACCCATTAGAGAATTTCCACAGAATTATAGGTTCATAGGTTCATACTAGGCTATCTGCCCTAGGGCATTTATAAGCCTAGCCAGAGTGTGTTTGGCTTTCGCCACCCATTTTAAATTAATTTTGCTATGCCCTTTTTCGAGGTTAGTATACTGTGCCTCTGTCTAACAGTGACACAGAAGTGATACCCGGGGTAAACCTACGATCTCCCATCCACTCATCAAGATTCCTCTTGAAGAGAGTCAATGAGGGACTCTTCCTAACCTGGACTGGGATTTTATTCTAGAGTGAAGGGAGCCTCTGGGTTATGAGGAAATACAATAGCCTGTACTATTCATTTAAGAGGTTGCTTTTTGAAGTCCCTAAACACAGAGGTATTTGCAAGGGAAGCACCACAAGTTTTGAAAAGACTGCTGATTTGTGGTCAGAATTAACAAGGGAGGATAATACATATGGAGAGATGTGAAAAGTGGCCACATTTGTGCGGATAAAATCATGTATGTTGAAGCTCATGATAGAATGGTTAGCTGTACATGGGAGACAACATTTAAAATATATAGTCTGCTCTGGGCATGCTGACCACTGGCAATGTAGATCAGTCAGTTTGTGGATAGTTGGAATTACCCAGTAGAAAGGTGTTTGGTTCACTAATTTCAGCGAAGATGTTACGGTAGCTGTCTTGCTCAGAAGGGGAATAGAGGTTGCTCTGTAGCTAGCAATGAAGTAGTGATTAATCTTGTTTTGAGTGATATGGATATCAGGAAGTTCAAATGTAGTGTCCTAAGGGATCTGTTGTGAGGTGATTATACTCTTGACGATGTTGATACTCCCCCACAATTGTTAACAGCTCTGAAGACATGATGGACACTAAACCCAGGAATAGAAGGAGAGAGTTTGTGCTTCATTTTTGAAACCTTGTCTCTAACAACAGATTTGTGAATATGTTCAATTTATAGTATATCTGGTCAGCTGTTCATTTCATTTGCTATGGACAGAGAGGACAACCCTGTTAGCAAACAGGCATTTGCAAAGTGGACAGGCATCTGCTTTTCTTAATATTTTCATTTTGTAACAATTCCATGGTGGGGCCAGTTCTTCAAGGGCCGTGGCTCCTACTGTGACCGTGAGAGGGTTTAACTCATAATCTGTTTTTGAGAGAAGCTACTTTGTCCTTTCTAATCACATTTTCCAAACATTGTGACCTGAGCAACATTTCCAGGACCAGGACAGACTTAGTCGCATCATTTTGCAGGGCCTAGCATCCACTGCCTCTTCCTAGGCTCTGGAATGTAAGCTCTGGGAGTCTTCCAAGAGTCAGTACTGTAACACTAAATATTACAGTGAAAATAGTACAGTTGTGTTAGGAACTTCTTGCAACTGCATATGTTCATATATATCAACTGTTGCAGCACCAGTTTCCTTCAGTTTATCTATTCTCTTTTTTTCTCCATGTACAGATAAGCTGGGTGTCGAAATCACCCTTTGTCAGTTTCCTTTTTTAATTCCTCCCCATCAGACTTCTCTTATCCATAGGTTCAGCAACAGCTGAGAGAAACAGTTTTGGAGGTCCTTTTGTTTGAGTTCTTACCTTGTTGGGACTGGGTCCTCCATGTGAGTTGTGTTGGATTGCTGTAATCAAAGCAAGAAAGATAGTGTTGGCTGATGTCCATTTACACCACCTACATTGTGACCTCTGTGCTGGAGGGAGTCTTCCAGGCCACGAGGGAAGAGTGGGGAGGTCTGCAAGTTGAGCTGGTCATCAGGCCTCAGCATGGTGTAAATTCTACTCCAATACTAACTGTAGAGATACTATCCCTTCTCTTGGTTAAAGTAGTATTCCTGAATGGACTCCAAAGAGTTTGTACAGTGACAGTAGATAGCACTCAAAATTTTACAATTATAAGATGTTTTTGTTTCACTGTTGCACTCCTAACTTGTGGGATTTTCACTGTAGAAGCCCTTTGTTGACCTGACCACCAGAGAAAAATTTTCCCTCTTTCAGGTGATGGCGGGTGCCTTATCCAACATCACTACTTTGGGTTTTAAGGGAAGCTGGCCGGTGCCATAACCCCAGTTCTTTCTTACCTATGAAGCTCAAAGCAGAGTGCCAGTCACTGCGTTAGTCATTCCAAACCAGAGAAAGAAGACTCCAAAAAGCTAAGTACTCCATTGAGGAACCTTTTATGTATCATTTGACTAATGTCCAAGAAAATTAATAATTGTCTCTACTGTGGGAAACAGATTCCACACCAGGACTTTCACTCCTTTTGTGTGATTTGCTTGAGCCCAGAACACAACATTCCCAACTGTCGTTTTTGTGCCCGATTTAATAGCAGGACCATTAGGCATAGGACTGAGATTCTAGCTAGACACCTTAGTGAGTTGTCAGGCTGTTTGCATCCTATCTCATCCGCCAGTCGATCTGAAGTAGATATTAAGTGAAAAAGGGATAAGGAAAAATGCCCCAGGCTTGTTATCACTGAAGAAGGTGAAGCTCTTTCGCAGCCCCCTCCAGCGACAAAAGATGGTGGTGCAGTCCCATATCGAGTCCCGTTCAGAGTCTGATATACCTTCTGGTCCCTTGACATCTTTTCAAGCCATCGGACTCAGTTCGTCGGTTGGGCCCAGAACCTCTTTACAGGCCCTGGCTTCCAACAACCACACTATGACCAATGGCTTTTCACGTCATCGGGACATTGCAGCAACTTTTCGTCCGTGGGAGCCAGGCATCTGGTGCCTGTTCTGCATCGGACATTGGCATCATATGTAAGTCGAAGGTCACGCATAAAAAAGCAACTCTCTCCCAGACCCAGGCTAGGCCTGCCAGCTCCTCTTCCCAGGCTTACCAACAGGATCGTATGAGATTGGCTGAAGACCTAATCCCTCTGGTTAGATCCAGACAGCCTCCCACTAGTCCTTCCTAGGTAAAAGAAAAAGGGACACCCTTCCAGAAGAACTTTGATCCCTTTAAGTCACATGATGATTCTGACCAGGGGGATTCTACCTTTGAAGAAGGTGTTTCCATTGCCTTCTTTGGGGATTCAGACTCCGAGGAGAACTTAGTTTCAGTTTCCTCTCCTGAGGATATTTCCTTTGGGGAAACCCTGCACACCTTGAAGGAACACTTCCAGTGGGAAGCTCAAGACTACCCTCAATCAAAGAAAAAAATTAAGCAATTTCTTAATCTCCTTGAACACAACCCCCTTGCCATACCTCCTGTTTTAGAGGTGGTGGACGATGTATTTCAGGACTCCTGTTTCAAACTTGCTGTCTCCTGCTCCTAGAAACCTGACTGGTTTTATAGGATTTTGGATTCACACAAACATCTTTTTAACAACCCTGTAGCTGACATCATGGTTGTGACCCCTGGCCTGAAGGGAGAAAACAGGCATTTGCTCCTCCAAAAAACCCTTGCCAACAGATAAAGAAAGTAGTGCCTTGGATAGATTTGGCAAAAAGGTTTATACATCTGCTAGTGACACTGTGAGGGCCTTGAATTGCCAGTTTCAAATAGTTAAATACCAAGAAGCTATTCTGGATTAGACGAAGCAGAAACTGATGGGCATAGAGAACAAGAGGCTGTCTGAACAGTTATTGGACCTTTGTAATTTCTGTTTTTAGGTAGCAGTACATTCCCTGCACAGTGGCTGTGATGCTGTGGAACCTTCCAGTAGGGCTGCGGTTACAGGCTGTGTCATCAGAAGACATGCTTGGCTGAGGAGCATTCCCTTTCAGAGTATGTCCCATCCAACCTTCTGGGCACCCCTTTGGGCAAGGACCTTCTCTTTGGCCCCAAGGCTGAGGCTGTACTCAAGAAAATGGAAGATGTCCAAGTCCATGCAGACTGTTAAGTACTTCAAGTCCAGCCTTCAAGTTTCAGCAGAAACTACCCTACTAAGCATGGGTCCTTTCCTTCCCAATCTAAGACTAGACAAAGAAAGTCACATAGGAAAAGGAACGCCAAAGTCTGCATCAGAGGCCCAGGTGATAGAGTTCAGAACCATTTAGACCAGGGGGTTCAAAACCACAGGCCCCTGGCAGGGAGCAACCATGACTTGTCCATGGTACTTCCCTCCCCAACCCCCCCCCCCCGTCTCCAATGCTAGGGGGGTAGACATTCACTATTCCATAAAAACTGGGCTCTCGTTACTATAGACCATTGGATGCTAAACATTATATGAAAGGGTTACAAATTCAAATTGAAGCACCCCTTGAAACCTTCAGGCTTCCCAGAAATTCCACCAAACCAAACATCAGAGGCATTGACCCAGATAGAGATGCTGTGCGCTCAGGTTTCAGTGGAACCAGTACCAGAACACTTGGAAGAGGATTTTACTCCAGACTCTTACTGGTACCCAAAAAAGAAAGCACGTGGCAGCCAATACTGGACCTGTCAAAACTCAACCAGTTCCAGCAGATTGCAAAATTAAACATGCTAACCCTTCATAAATTTCTGCCCATGATCTCTCCAAATGCTTTTATGGTTACCATGGACCTAAAAGGCGCATAACTGCATTTTCCCATAGAGGAATTACACAGAAGCTTCTTACTCTTCAAAGCAGATACCAGGCACTGTCGGTTCTGTGCATTGCCCTTTGGCTTGTCTGCTGCTCCCAGTGTCTTCACAAAATGCCTAACCCCACTGATGGCCTTCTGCAGAACAAAAGGGGTCCAAATTTACCCTTATTTGGACATCTGCTTATCCAGGCAACAAACCTGAAAAAACTCAAATTGGAGTTTCACCCAGAATCTTATAACCTCCATGAGGTTCACCATCAATGCACAGAAATCTCATGGACCCCTCAACCAGGATTGTGTTCCTAGGGGTCCTACTGGATACAGCTCTCCAGTAGGCCTTCTTACTCCCATACAAGGTCTCTTTCCTGACCCTGTACTTCAAAAATATCATAGAAAGGGAGTACCTCACAGCCAGGGAGTACCTCAGGGGCTTGAGTTGCATGGCTTCTTGTTTCCTCATGATTCCCCTGGCCAGACTGCACATGAGGAGACTACAGTGCTACCCCAAGAATATGTGGTGCCAACTTTCACAGCCAAGATAAAATGTATTCCTTGCCTCAGGAAGGAATTCACCTGGTGGACCTAGGCTTGCTCTCTCAACCCAGGCTTCCCCTTCAGAGTCACCCTCACAGACAAACTCTGACATCAGACGCATCAGAAATAGCCTGGGGAACCCACTTCAACTGCGTCCAAACTCAAGGAAAGTGCAATTCCAAGTTCAGACTCAAGCACACAACTCTGAAAGAACTTATAGCAGTCCAGAATAGCCTGATAGTCTTCCAATAGAAATGGAAGCTAGGAATACTAGTAGTGAAGGCAGACCGTACCACAGTTGTGTGGGGGGTGGACCCCCTATTGCCCACTTTTCCACCTACTAATGCATGTTTGGGAAAACGGCACATTTCCTTGGATTACATCTCATGGCACAGTCCCTGCTGGATGTACACAACCAAGTAGCAAATCATCTCAGCAGTGACCTGTCAGACCCCCCCCCCCAAGAGTGAAGACTGCATCGAGAAGTATTTCTCAGTGTAGCCAAAAATTGGGGTGTGCCACTGTTGGACCTTTTCGCCACCAAGGAAAATGCTCATTTGAAAAAAAGTTTTGCTCCAGGGACAACATGAAGTCAGCCTAGAAGACAGATGCCTTCTTTTTTACTTGGACAGGCCTCTTTCTGTACGCCTTCCCTCCAATAGCTGTGCTTCCTAGGCTAAAGATAAGAGAAGGGAGGCCAAGAGTAATGTTAACAGCCCTGGATTGGCCCAGGCAGCACTGTGGTAACCTCTGCTACTAAGCCTAACCAGCACAGAACCATGGCAGCTCCCACAGAGTATGGACCTGTTGACGCAGAACAAGGGCAAGATTGTACACCTCAGACTGCAGACCCAGAAGTTGTCAGCATGGAGGATACCTTAACTTCATGGAAGGATCCTCTCCTCGACAAGCTGGCCCTGGATATTCTAAAAGGCCAGAAGACCTAGCACAAGGAAATCTTACTTCATGAAATGGAAAAGATTCTCCCTTTGGTGTGGGCAGAAAACACAAAATCCTCATCTGGCCAAGACTCCTGTCATTCTGGCCTGTTTGGCCAGCGTTTTTGGCAAAAGTGTCCTACTTCTCCATAATTCATGCTTCAGCTGTCTTGGCCTACATACCTGCTCAGCCTCCCATCTTTTCTGACATCCTCATGAAACAGTTTCTGAGAGGGGTAGTTCACATCAGGCCACCTGAAAAGCCTCCTTTCCCTCTCTGAGACCTCAATTTTATGTTGAAAAAACTTACCTTTCCACCATTTGAACCAGCTGCTTCCTCTGAATTGAAATTTTTGGCTTGAAAAACTGCCCTCATTTTAGCTATCACCTGTACTAGAAGGGTTTCTGAGCTTCAGGTCCTCATTTCTATGGAACCATTCCTCATGTTCCCACCCAGTCACACTCAGGACTTAACCCCTCCTTTATGACTAAGGTGATGACAGAGAACTCCTTAAATTAAGTCATACATTTGTCTACTTTCTTCCCCAACCCCCCAAACAAGAGGGAAAGGGATACTCCATCCCTTGGATGTACAGAGACGGCTCCGTTACTATGTGGTCTGATTGACTGATGGTCTTTGTTCTCTTTGCCACTAGCTCTGAGGGGAAACTAGTTTCTAAGCAAACCATCTCAAAATGGCTCTGTCACTGTATTTCCTTCTGTTGCAGCCATCATGGTAAGAAACCCCCTGGTGCTGTGAGGACACATTCCCCATTCCCCTCAGGGCTACTGCTACCTCTACTGCTTTTCTTAAAGGGGTACCCACAAAAGACATTCTGGAGGGTGCAGCTTGATCTTTAGTGCATGCATTTACCAAACATTACCACCTTTCTGCCTTCTCCAAGTAGAGAGCAGGATTTGCCACTGCCATCTTGCAGGACATCTTTGCCACCCCTTAATCTTCCATCGTCCCTTAAACCTGCAACAGTGAAACACGAAGAACATGGTACAGTTGTGTATGCTTAACATAAGTGTCAATGCTCAAGTATATTCACTGTTGCAGTATTCTTTCCCTCCCCTATCCACCCCCCTGGACAGTTTCCTCTCAGTCAGGTTAACTCTTTCTAACTTTCCTTTTCCTGGGCATCAGGGTTCCAGACCCATGACTTTAGGGTCCCTCTGGGGGGCTTCTACCTGTAGGGGGCAAGAAAACTACTGAGGTCTTGGCGCCAGCCAACTCCCCTTATACCCAAGAGTAGTGATGTCAAATAGGATGTCTGCTGGTTCCTGGGGGAGGAAAATGTTTCTCTGGTAATCGGGCCACCAAGGGCTTCCACAGCAGGAAATTCGACAAGTTACGATTGCAACAGTGAATACAGTCCAACTTCTACATTTATGGTAAATATACACAGTTGCACTTTACATAATAATACTGTACTTTTTGTTGACAAATGTCCTGGATCTCGTGCATAAGTTTTAAGTAACTTTGCATTCATAGGACTGTGAGAAGCGAATGACTATACATAGGGGGAACGTGAAATATATTTTGCCAGAATGATGGAATTTAGGTTTCCTTAGGGTCCCAGGTTAGATGTTTATTTCTCAAGGGATTGTTGTTAGTGACATTGTGGTGCTAAGTGGCATACCTCAATCTCTTAGAGCAAGGAAAGTAAATAATGTGGGAAGAAATAGCCAGGGAATTGTTATGGCTAGGCTTGTATAGGCCCTAGGGCTGATAGCCTAGTACCAACCTATGAAGAAATCTGGACAAAGCCATAAATAAAAGTGGGACAAAGGCTGAAAAATAGGGAATATTTTTTAAATATTACTCTTACAAACTTAGAAAGTTAATAGAGTAACAGATTTGCATTGGCATGATTTTCCTGAAGACTAGGAAATCTGAAACTCAAATGTCTGTCATTATTTTCTAACTTCAGTCTTTAATGATTTACCACTTATTTGACAGAAAGCCACCATTTTATTAAAAACGGACCAAAAAGTAGGAGGCCAAAATCTGGATATTCTGCAAAAATCTGTATAGTTGAGAGGTATGCTAAGTAGACTGCATCTTAGTGTACAGCAAGGATATCTGAATATCTTTGGCATCAAATATGTTGGGTGATTTACATTTCTGAAAGCTACAGGCTGTTTATCAGGGGTCATTTCAGAAATGTAATGGGGTATTTGGTGGGGTCTACTTCTTTTGACCTAACTTTCATTTGTCTGACACTCATTTTCCTGACCCCATTTGACTGAAATTTCATTTGCCTGACACTTCATTTGACTGACAAGTATTATTAGCAAGAAAATGGAATATGCCCCCTTCCCCACTGCAGTGCGACCCTGGAGTTAGAATATATAGTTAGGGGGGGGTAGGAGGCACAGCCCCCCACAAGGGGGGGTGTGCGGGGCGAAGCCCCCCACTTCATTTCATATGATATTGTTAACTTTTGATGTAATATTGCTTAGTAACAGAAAAGTAAGTGGGGGGCTGTGCCCCCCCAACTATATTTTCTAACTCCAGGGTCACACTGCAGTGGGGAAGGGGGCATATTCCATTTTCTTGCTAATAATACTTGTCAGGCAAATGAAGTGTCAGGCCAATGAAGTGTCAGGCAAATGAAATTTCAGTCATTTGGTCTCAGGCAAATGAGTGTCAGGCAAATGAAATTTCAGTCATTTGGTCTCAGGCAAATGAGTGTCAGGCAAATGAAGTAGACCCATTTGGTGTTGTATTATGTTATTTGTATGATATTTGATTTAATTGTTTGGGCTGAGTGTGTAGAGCATTTTGAGTGATGTGGGCAAGGTCGCAGCCAAGTACAGTCCAACACAAAAATCATGTATATTGTATTGGAATCAGTAGTGCTTTATAAAAGGGGGAAGGGGGTGGTTGAGGAGAGTAAAAAAGACTTTGAGACATTGTTTTTGTTAGGGGATAGTAGTATATGGGCATAGTTGTGTCTTTTTTCTGGATATTAGAAGTGTATATTGGCTGGAACATACATTATGTATTGATAGTATGGAATTCTATTATATTTTATGCTATATGCATATTATTTGGACTGAATTATATATACTAAGTACATTCAAGTATTAAGCCAGTTATACGAACATGCCACATTTGGTTGACTTTCAGGAGACTGCTTGCAGATAAGGACATATTTGTGCTGTTAGGTATATTGGTTAAGGGTTGAAAAGGTAATACTTGTAAGGGGCAAATGAAGACTATCCTGTTAACGTGCTATACTTTCGAAGTTTTGATAAAGTAATGGAGCAAATAGAATAGATCCAGGAAATTATGCTAACAATCTTGTGTTAACAGAAATTTTTTTTTCTGTAGTTCTGTTTTGATCTGTTTGTAAGAAAGTTAATGGAATCATATTTTGTATATACCAGGTGAGGTAACTCAAAGGCAAAAAGCTATAGAATGTGTATACAGTGGTTTCCTTAATAATTCTGTGGAGATTGCGGTTTGTAAGTATGAGTTTATTCATTATAAAGTATGAGTTTATTCATTATATTGCAAAGTATGTGTGCTGTCAGTGTTTGAGAAGAGCTTGGAGAAGGCACCATGGAAAGAAGATGAATGTTTTAAAGTTAAAAGCACTATTAATGGCAAACTATTGTGTTAATTAAGATGATGGTGCACCAGCCATTAATTTTTAGTAAACTCTGACTTGAACATTTATTATGACTGGTTTGCATGCTTGTAGAAATTTTTGTTAAAAAGTGTAATAAAAAGGTAACACTTTTTTCAAAAACACTGTCATCATCATCATCATCATCATCATCATGTTTCTGCCTTGTATTATCTTTTGCTGTTTGGTTATAACAGTAAGATGTCTTTCCGTATCACTGTTGCAGTATCCCTAATGAAAGGTATCTCCTGCCAAGGACAGCCCAATATCTGGCCAGTGTGCCAAAGCCTTTAGTATCTACAGGTGCTCTGTGTCACATACATGGTTCCCACACAAAGGTGTAAGGCATAAAGGTGATGTACAGACCCACACACTTCAGTACTTCTTTGCCATCAGTTTGAGTGCCATCATTAAATATTGATCTGAACACCTTTCTTCTGTGCTGGTTAAAGAGCCGTTTCTCAGATAAATGCCCCGTTTTGGGGTCTTCCTTTTTTTTAATTTTTATTTATTTTTTTTTTATTTCTAGTATTGTTAGTTTCATGTCATCCAGAAAGGGAAAAAGACATTGTAGGATCTGTTTGGCTAATTTCCACGACCATACACAATGTTTTATCTGGCAAGTGTTTATCTCCAGTACCCTGCATAGTCATCTCTCCTTTTCTATTTACCTTTAAAACCAACATCTTAAGCTGTTGGCTCAGGGTGCTGTAGTGGAGTCTTCCTGTTTCAAGGATCAGCCATTGGCCAAGAAAAAGGCCAAAAATACTCCATTCTGATACAGCTGCTGTCCAGCCTCTCATGGACGTCTCTGTCTTGAGGCTAGTGAAAGCCTGGAGGATCATCCAGTCATTGCTTCTGATTCCTGTGATGTGTTCCCTTTGGAGGTCGACATGGATCCTTTTTCTAGCATGTCCCTGGAGGCTTTACAAGCATCTGCTGTTTCGTTGAGGGGGAACCTTTGGGTTTGGAGAAAGAAACATTAACCCGCTCTTCTCAGATCTTTACCCTTTGGACTATGGTTCAGAGGAGGAGGATTCCATTAGTACAGATTCCCCTTTAGAGGAACTCTCCTTTGAGGACAGTATTTTCCTTATAATGGAATTCCTTAAGTGGGATTGTTACAAGGTTTCTGATATACAGAAGAGGTAGTACGAGTTCCTGCAGATGGAATCTCCCAAGCCTTCTGCTGTTCCTCCAGTTATAGCTGCCCTCCTGGATACGTTTTCTGCATCTTCTGTAGCCCCTGATTGTCAGCCCTCAGCCCCTTAGAAATCTGACAGTTTTTTACAACATGCCTAATTGCAAATTTCTGTATAAATGCCTTTCTGCTTATCCTTCTGTGGTGTCTCTTCTCTGACAAGTCCTCTAAGCTGTTGCCATCTACCAAGTTGCTTCCTTCAGATAAGGATAGTAGGAACAAAGAAAGGCTGGGTAAAAAGGTCTATACTCCTGCCACCCTGTCTTTTAGATCTATTAACTACCAGACTCGTATGACCAGGTATATTTTTAGCCCTACTTTCTCAAGTTTCTCTGGTGATTTCTGACCTTCCTGATTCTTAGGGAAAGCTTCAGCCCTTTCTTTGTTGGCTTCTAGTTCTTAAGTCACATGCCACTCTTAAGTACATTTATGATGCAGCTGATGTTTCTTCCAGAGCTGCTGCATTTGGTTTTGTTGTGAGGCATTGCTCTTTGCTTTATCTTCAGGCTTTACCCGATGTCATTAAGGCCAAATTATTGGATTCTCCTTTGGATGATAAAAGTCTTTTTGGTATTGCTGCTGCTGAACTTAAATCTGTCCAGGTAAGGGCAAAGCCTTGCAGAAGTTGAAACTTTTTTTTCTCCTATTCTCAAGTTTCTGAGGAATTACCCTTCCAAATCTGCTTTTGTTCGCGGACAGTCTCGCCCTCCACCCAAAGGTTAAAAGGGTTTTAGACATGCACCTCCTGCTAAATCTACACAGACCCTTATTTCTCAGAACTTTCCATATCAGGATGAGCTGGGTTCCATTTGACAATTTGCTTCCCTTTTCCTTCGGCCAGGTTGCCTTGCCTCTTTGCCTTTCCCTGTCCCTTTCAGATTGCATACGGATCTCAGCAGACACTTGCATTCTGTCCATATCTGCCAGGGGAATTCTGTGATTTGGAAATCTCTTCCTCCCTTTTTGGAATCCCTCAACCACCTCAAGAACAGCATCCTTTCTTCTCAGAGATACTTCCTTCTGTTTTGACCCAGGGCACCATTCAGGCTGTGCTCCCTGCCCAGGAAGGGAGTTGGTTTTATTTCTGAATGTTTCTGGTTCCCAGGAAGGAGGGCACCTGCAGACCTTTTTCAGCTCTACACCTTTCTCAAGGTTCCTCTCCTTTTGGCGGTTTCATCAAACTTTATTTCTTATTCTTCTTCCCCAGGTCTTTCTGTCTCTGTGGATCTCAAGGATGCCTACCTTCGTATCCCCATCTATCCCTCTTTTTTTGCATTTCTCTGTTTCTTCCTTGCATTTTCAGTTCCCTGCTTTGCCCGTTGGCCTCCCTGCTGCCGTAAGGGTTTTCACCAAATGAATTGCTCCTGTCGTTGCTTTTTGCAGGATGAGAGTGGTTCAAAGTTTCCTTGTCTAAATATCTGCGCATTCAGACCTCACCCCCTGAGGCTCTACATTAGGATCTTCACTTTACTGTTTCCCTGTTGCAGAGTCCGGGGTTCACCATAAACTTTCAAATATCAGTCTTGACTCTTTCTCAGGATTATGTTTTCCTTGGTTGCAGGATCCGGACTATCCCCATGCTGGCATCTTTGCCTGCCCCCAAGGTCCTGTCTCTGATCACCTTTTTCTAGTCTCCTCTTCCCCTGGATTCAGTCACAGCCAGCAACTTTCTCATGGTCCTCAGCTTTATGGCTTCCACTATTCCTCTGCTCCACATAAGAAAGCTTCAGTGGTACCTCAGGTCAGTGTGGCTTTAACATGGTCAAAGATTCAGTGGTACCTAAGGTCAGTGTGGCTTTAACATGGTCACCTCCTGGACTTAGTTCCCTTCCTCAAGCTTCAATGGTGGTTCATAATCTGTCTCTCAACCCGGGTCTTCCTTTCCAGTCTTCAGTCCCATCTTGAGGTCTTTACAGATACCTCAGACAGGGGTGGGGAGCTCAGGGTCTTTGGCCTCTTCATCAGCAATCGGACTGCATCAACATCAAGGAGATAAGGGCTCTGCTTCTAGTTCTGTAGGCTTTTCATACCCCCTTTCATCCTAGGCCCTTCAAAGTTTTCACAGTTCTGAAACAGGAAACACCAACCCACACAAGTTTAACCAGGGCAAGAAAACACTTGCCCAACATGGGGAATTATGCCCTTTCTCCACTGTAGTGCAATCCCGCAGTTAGTATATATAGCTTTGAGGAGGCAGCCCCCCACCCCCACATAGGTGGTTTTTAGTTAGTGAGGTGAGTATCGTTGTGTTCTGGTTAAACTTATGTGGTTTGATGTTTCCTGTTTTGCAATTGCCGTCTTGGGAATTTTGTCTTTATGCTTCTTGGATTTTGGGAATAAGAAGTAGATCCATCTGAGCAGCAGTTTATTTCTTTTCATCCCAGATTTTTGAGTTTAGCTGTTTCTAAGTAGACTGTCTCTTCTTGGTTTTCTAAGGCCATTAGTTTTTATTATACCTTTTATGGCAAATGACTTTCTTCAGTAAAAGCTCACTCTACCAGAGCTGTTGCTTTCTCTGGTGTTTTTTTTAAGGGGCTGGATACTAATTCCATACTTGAGGCTGCTACTTGGTCTTCTGTCTGTATCTTCACTAAGTATTTTAAGTTGTATGTTATTTCCAGGGCTAAAGCTGACTTTACCAGGACTATCCTACAAGGGTTTCTTAAGGGTTCTTCAGTGCCATCCTCTTCCCAGGGTTCCTCTTGAGTTTTTGTACTCTTTCTTTTGTTAGGAATACTGCAGTAGTGATACGGACAGACATAGTATGGTTGTGTAAAATCTTACCATAAGAGTACATGTCCTTTTCTTCACTGTTGCAGTATTCACTCCCTCCCTCCCTCTTTTTCCCTTCAGTCTATCCTGTTCTCCTTGCCCTCCTGGCTGAGGAATTGTTCTCTCTCTTCTCCTTCTGGATGCACGTGTACCTTCTGGTCCATAGAGACATTCTGTTCCTCCTGGGGCTTTTCAGTTTTGAAGTGTGTGCGTCCGCATGTCACGTTTGTGCCATATGCCTTGTCTGGGAGCATACGTGTGATGTACATTGCTTGTAGATACTATAAAGGCTTTGGTATACCGGCTGGACATTGAGCAATCCTTGGCAGGAGATCCTTTTTATTAGGAATACTGTAACAATGAGAAGAAGGACATCTACTGTTACGGTAAGATTTTACACAACTATTTTTCCCTTTCAGAGTGCTTGCTTTTTTCACCCTACATCCTGAGACGGGAGCATATTGATCCTATCTGATGTTGTCGATCTCCATTTTATCCTCACAAATGGGTTCTGATACGATCCACCGGATCCAACTCGGACGATGCTACAGTTCGCAGCCACCAGATCTCAGTTGTCCCAGCACAACTACAAAATCCTTCACAGCCAGCTCAAAACCTTAAATCTAGCTGCATGGAGAATACCTTAATTTCCCAACAGACTCTCCTCTCCAAGGAGGTGCAGGATGTCATCTTGGAGGCCAGAAGACCTTCTACTAGAAAAACCTACTCCGCCAAATGGAAACGATTTTGTTCCTGGAATCAAGAAAAGGGCCAGAATCCTTGGGTAATAAATATACCTAAAATTTTACAGTACCTAGCTGAGATGTTAAACAGTGGCCTTTCCTTTTCCTCCATCAAAATCCACGCTTCAGCCATTTCTGCACAATACAATACAGATCCTCCTTTATTCTCATATCCTCTGTTAAGGCAGTTCCTCAGAGGGGCAAAAAATATAAACCCCCCACGGAAACCACCAGTCCCAGCTTGGGACCTCAACTTCGTATTGGAAAAGCTGACCTTGCCTCCCTTTGAGCCGGTTTCTTCAACAGAGCTACAATACTTGTCATGGAAAACAGCCTTCCTTCTGGCTATTACCTCAGCACACAGGGTTTCGGAGCTACAGGCCCTCATGGCTGTGCAACCGTTCATCATTTTCCATCAGGACAGAGTTTCCTTACGAACCAACCCTACCTTCATGCCAAAGGTTGTATCCAGTGTAGCTTTGAATCAGACTATTCATTTACCTACCTTTTATCCAAATCCACAGGACAAAGGAGAGAGACTACTACATTCCTTGGACATTCACAGACAACTTCGTTATTACTTGGACAGAACAATGTCCTTCAGGAAATCTGAGCAGCTCTTTGTGTCCTATGCTACAGGTGCTCAAGGAAAGGCAATTTCCAAACAGAAAATTTCAAAATGGATAGCCCACTGCATATGCTTTTGTTATTCATTTCATGGAAAATCTGTGCCTGTATACATCAGATCCCACTCCACCAGGGCTACAACTACCTCTACAGCTTTCCTCAGGGGGGTCCCTACCAAGGACATTTTGGAAGCAGCTACTTGGAGTTCAGTGCACACTTTCCCCAAGCATTACCACCTTCCACTATACTCTAAATCTAGAGCGGGCTTTGCCACAGCAGTCCTGCAGGGCATCTTAGCCCCTCCTAGTTCCATGTAGTACCTACCACCCTTACTTAGCTTTGGGATTCTACCCATCTGTAATGACTGCAGCTGTATGCACGATGAACATAGTACAGTTTTGTACCTACCATAAATGTAGATGTTCGAGTGCTCATACAGCTGCAGTCCAGGTTACCCTCCCTCCATCCCCTCTTAGGACAGGCCTTATGACAAACACCTTTATCATACAACCTATTTGGGGTATTCTTTTATGGTGTATTTGCTTGCAACTATTGTTTTCTGATTTATCTACATTGCATGTTTGCATAATGTTATGTTTTGCCTTCCTTCTGGGGGCACCTGACATCTGGGGCAAGAAAAAATGAAGAAGAAAATGGCGTCGGCTGCCTCTTTTATACCCCTGCCGCACTGATGTCAGGGAAGAAGCGACGACAACCGACGCCGGACCTAGACTTTGGAATTCGGCCGACCGAGGACCCGCCTGACGGCAGGATAACCCTTCTGTAATGACTGCAGCTGTATGAGCACTCGAACATCTACATTTATGGTAGGTACAAAACTGTACTTTTTCTCTACCTTGGTTAGGTCCAGAGCTGCTGATCAGGCACTGGCTTCCAAGGAAGTCCTTCGCACTACCGATTCTCGACTCAGACCAACGTCTTCTTTCGCGTCTACCGTTCTTTCACAAACGACCGAGTTTCTTAGGCCCAGGGTATGAACCACACCCAAGAAACCGATGACCCACTCTCAGGCACCTGCTTCCTTACCTCAGTCTCAAATGCTTAAAATGGCGGAAGACCTTATGCTGATCAGGGGAAGCCAAGCTTCCCCCTCCAAAAGGAAAAGAGATTTGTCCCCTGTAGTTTTGTCTGAACAAGAGTCCAATGACACTGATGCATCTGAATATGAAGACATGCAACCCCTCTCTACTTATGAGGATTCTGATGCAGAGGATTCCATCCCTTCAGCCTCTTCACCCAGAGGATTTTTTCTTTGGAGAAACCCTGCATACCTTAAGGAAGCATTTCCAGTGGGAGAGTCAAGACTACCCTCAGTCTAAAATGAGATTCAGGGAATTCCTAGATTTTCCACAGCACAGACCCTTGGCCATCCCCCCAGTCCTGGATGTTGCGGAGGATGTTTTCCTAGAATCAAGCTTGACTCCTGACACCCTCCCTCCTGCGCCCAAAAACCCAGATCGCTACTATATAGTCCCTGACTCACACAAATTTTGTTTTAAAAATCCTACTGCTGAGCCTGAGATAATTTCTCAAGGGCCTAAAGGGATTAAAGCAACCTCTGCTAAGAATCCCACCCCCTCAGATAGGGATTCCCGAGCACTAGACAGATGGGGTAAAAAAGTATACACCTCAGCTACTCTTGCTATCAGGGCACTAAATTGTCAGTTCCATATGCTAAAATTTCAGCAACATCCCTGTGGTCGAGTGGGTTTCCTCCCGGTGCTCCGGTTTCCTCCCACATCCCTAAGACATGCTGTAGGTGGATTGGACACTCTAAATTGGCCCTAGGTGCGAGTGTGTGTGTGTTTGTGTGTGTGTGTGTGTGCCTTCTGTGGAAGGTTGGGCCACCGGGCTGGCAACTCGACACTGTAAAACTCCACTGCCAATCATGAAGAGGACAGGTGATCTGCTGTGGCGACCCCTAACTGGGAACAAGCCAAAAGAAGAAGATGACGACCCTGGAACTCCTCAAACAAAATAGGTCTTCCTTTTCTGCTTGGCAAGAATCTAAAGAATTACAATAGTTAATGCATTTTGCAAGTCAAGTAACTAAACACACCTTGCACTGTGGCTTTGATGCCCAAGAAGCTTCTTGCAGGGCAGCAGTCACTGGATCTGTCATTAGAAGGCATGCATGGCTTAAGGAACACCCCTTGCCAGACCATGTCATATCTAAATTGTTGGATGCCCCCTTGCACAAAGACAACTTATTTGGCACTAAGGCAGAAGAGTTCTTAAAAAAAGATGGAAGAAAAAGCAAAATCTATGTAAACAGTTAAGAATTTCTTACAGGTCCAGCCACCCAGGTTCAGTAGGCATTGTTCCACCAAACACTGGTCCTTTCCTGCTCCCACTAAGCCAGTCCAGCCTAAGCCCCAGGGAACCAGACAGACAGGAGCCACAGGGAATGCAGAGATCTAAGCAGTGGACTAGCTCCACTTCAAAACCAGGGAGTTCTAAGCCACCCCCTTATGGTACGAACTCACAATGACTCACCTCCCCCACTCTGTCCACCCTCACTTACCCCTAGGTGGAAAACTGTCCTTTCACGCAAGCACCTGGGCCACCATTACCAACGACCACTGGGTTCTGAACATAGTGTCTCAGAGATTCAAATTTTCCTTCCACACCCTTCCAACCCTAAAAGGGTTCCCAGATCTACCTCCAAACCAGTGGGCAGAGGCTCAAAAGCAAATCCTTTCCCTGCTTTCTATGAGGGCAGTAGAGCACGTTCCTGCAGAACAGATAGGCCAAGGTTTCTACTCCAGACCTTTTCTGGAAAAGAGGGCAGCTGGTGCCCCATACTCAATCTATCCATTCTAAACACCTTCTTGGTGATCCCAAATTTCAAAATGCTCACCCTCCAGCAGCTGCTACCCATGCTCTCCAAGGATGCTTGGCTAGCCACCCTAGATCAAAAAGAGGCCTACCTCCACATTCCTATCAGGGAATAATGCAGGAAATATCTGCGTTTCAGTGCAGGATCTCAACACTTTCAGTTCTCTGCACTTCTCTTTAGCTTATCTACTGCTCCCAGAGTTTTCACAAAATGTCTGGCTCCGGCCATTGCCTTTTGTAGACAAATAAATATCCAGATTTACCCATACTTAGACGGCTGCCTTATTCAGGCAGACAGCCAGGAGACGCTGCTCAAACACCTGGCCTTTATGAAGACCCTAGTAACCTCCCTAGGGGTACACAGTCAACGAAAAGAAATCCAAACAGGTGGCCACCCAAAGGATTGTCTTCCAGGGAGCAAGCCTGGACAACAGCATCCCAGATGGCATTCCTTACACCAGGAAAAACTAATTTTCCTGACAGCCTACTACTCTCAACCAGCCACTGGGCCCCAGTTACCTGCAAGGAAGATCCTGCAAGCTCTGGAGTTCATGGCATCTTGCATACTACTCGTTCCATATGCCAGTCTGCCTATAAGGAAACTTCAGTGGTACCTAAAAAGCCTTTGGTGTTAACACTCTAAGACCTGGAAACTCTTATACCTATAATTCCTTGCCTCAGAAAATATTTTCTTTGGTGGGCAACAGCATGGTCCCACAACAAGGGACTGCCTTTCTCACCCCCCCCCTCCGCCACCCAGACCCTCACCACAGACCTGTCAGACTATGGCTGGGATGCACACCTGGACGGCAGGTGCATACAGGGCCAGTGGAGCCCGCAGCAAATCCCTCTGCACATCATCCAAAAAGAGATCATGGCTGTCCAGCACGCTTTGATAGCTTTCAAACGCCTTCTCTCCCCAGGGGATCTCCTGATCAAAACAGACACCACCATTGTGATGTGGTATATCAACAAGCAGGGAGGGACTCGCTCCTGCCCTCTGCGCAGGCTGGCCATGACCCTTTGGCACATGGCCTCTGCCATGCAACTGCACCTGTTAGCACAATTCCTACCAGGCTCTCAACTCTCTGGCAGACCAGTTAAGCAGAAATCTCCTGGACCCACGTGAATGGCAGCTCAGCAGAAGAACCTTCACCCTAATAACTCAGAAATGGGACACCCCGAAGGTCGACCTCTTTGCCTCCCACACCAACCATCAGCTCAGCAAATTCTGCACCAGGGAGCATCACTGCATGGCTTGGAAAGTGGATGCCCTGTCCTTCCGCTGTGTCAATCTATTGGTCTATGCCTTTCCTCCACTACCTCTCATCTTCAGGGTACTGCTCAAAATAAAGGAGGAAAAACCAAGGACAATTCTTATAGCTCCAGACTGGCCTCGCCAGCACTGGTACCCCTTGCTGTGTAGCCTGTCCCCACTGCCACCATGGTATCTTCCTCATATTCCAAACCTTCTGACCCAGAGGGAAGGGGAATTCATGCATCCCCAATTGCAGACACTCAGTTTGGCAGCTTGGCTTATTCCCTAACCCCAGATCAATCTGCCAACCTCAGTAAAAAAGTTCTAGATGTTATCCGTGAGGCCAGAAGCCCTAGCACTAGAATGTCTTGTGCTGACAAATGGAAAAGATTCTGCACCTGGATCCAGGCTAAGGGAGTTAATACGGCACAGCCCTCCCTCCCTCTCTTCCTGGATTACTTAGTTGACCTACTACACAGTGGCCTGTCTTTCTTCTCTATTAAAATTCATGCCTCTGGTATTTCTGCTCATTTTCCCACTGAGCAGCCCCTTTTCTCCCACCCTTTGATCAAACAGTTCCTAAGAGGGGCTAGCAACTTGAGGCCACCCAGAAGGGCACCAACCCCTACTTAGGACATTATCTATGTATTGGAAAATCTCACCCTTCCCCCTTTCGAACCAGCTTCTTCTGCAGAACTAAAATTTCTCTCCTAGAAGACAGCATTCCTTCTCGCCATCACTTCAGCCAGAACAGTTTCCAAGCTGCCAGCTCTCATGTTAGTGAGACCCTTCGTCATTTTCCATGCTGACAGGGTATCCCTCAGAACTAGCCCCTCCTTCATGCCCAAGGTGGTGTCCAGTGTGGCTCTCAACCAATCCATTCATTTGCCCACCTTGTTTGCCCAATCCCCAGAACAAAGCGGAAAGGATTCTGCACTCTTTAGATGTGCACAGACAGCTCAGATTCTATCTAGACAGGACTAAATCCTTCAGAAAGTCTGATCAGCTGTTGGTTAGCTTTGCTACAGGCGCAGAAGCAAAGCCATCTCTAAACAAACCATTTCCAAATGGATAGCAACATAGAAAGCCTCCCCCCAAGGGGGTTAGGACTCACTCCACCAGAGCAGCCTCCACCTCTGCAGCTTTCCTCAGAGGAGTCCTCACCAGGGACATCCTGAATGCTTCCACCTGGACATCTGTTCACACTTTTACCAAACATTGTCACCTGCCTCTCTTCTCCAAATCCAGGGCAGGGTTTGCCTCTGCTGTCTTGCAGGGCATCTTAGCCAGCCCCTAGTTTCTTTGACTGCCTCCACCCATTTCCTCAGCTTTGGGAATCATCCCAGATATGATGACTGCAACAGTGAAACATGAAGAACATAGTACAGTTGTGTACACTTACCATAAATGTAGATGTTCAAGTGTATTCACTGTTGCAGTCCTGGTTTCCCTCCCTCCATCCCCCTTCTTCTCTTTCCTTACAAAGAGACATATTGGTATTTACTTTCTACTGGTGGGGTTCTTCCACCAGAACCGGCCTCCTGCTTGGGGGCTCCCGACAGGTTAGGGCAAGAAAAACTGATGTAATGGCGTTGACTGCCTTACTTTATACTACTGGCGACCTGACATCGGTCCTGAAGCGACAGCAGCTGACGCAGAAATACTAAGCCTCTGGTATTAGGGCCGGCTGAGGGCTACCCTGGCAGGGATAACCCAACTGCGATGACTGCAACAGTGAATACACTCGAACATCTGCATTTATTGTAAGTGTACACAACTGTACGTTCTGTGCCTTGCACTTTGGGCTTTCTACTGCACCCAGGATATTCACAAAATGCCTCGCTCCGGTCATCGCTTACTAAAGGGAATTCAGATATTCCCTTACCTAGATGACCTCCTAATCCAGGCAAAAGACAGGGAAACTCTTCTAAGCCATTTCCAGGACCTTCTGGTTATCCTCCAGTCTTTAGGGTTCTTGATCAATTTCCCCAAAGTCCCACCTCAACCCTACACACCAGATATCATCTTCCTGGGTTGCAGAATCAGTACAGACCTCATGAAAGCCTTCATTCCAGCAGAAAAGGTGGTATCCATTCAGAACCACCTCATTTCTGCTGTACAATCAACAGAACTGACTGCAAGGCAATTTCTCAGACTTCTAGGCTACATGGCAGCTACCATCCCCATGCTACCCTTGGCAAGGATGCACATGAGGAAACTTCAGTGGTACCTCCGGTCAGTATGGACCCAGCACTCCCACCCACTGGAGTTCAGGATCTCATTGCTCCCCTGCCTACATCAGGGTCTGAGGTGGTGGGTAGCCCAAATAGTCCAAAACCCAGGTCTGCCTCAGCAACCACCCTCTCAATCCCAAACCATGTGCACAGATGCCTCAGACATGGGCTGGGGAGCGACTCTGGGGACAAGGAAGGTACAAGGTTTGTGGACAAACACACGCACAGACAAGACCACATAAACATGAGAGAAATGAGGGCCATCCTTCTGGCTCTAAAGGCCTTCCAGCCGTACCTAGAGCAGGCCCCTCTAAAGATATTCACAGACAACCCCCCAGTCCTGTGGTATCTCAACAAGCAGGGAGGGACCAAATCCTACCTTCTATGCAGACCATCTTTGCAGGTGTGGGAACTGGCTACCACACAGGGTATCACCCTTCAGGCAGCCTACATCCCATCCCATCCCTGCACAATAACCAGGCAGATTACCTAAGCAGAACCACCTCAAACAAGCACGAATGGGTGCTGCAAAGAGCTGTTTTCCTGACTATGGTCCACAAGTGGAGTATTCCAGAGATAAACTTGTTCACCTCCTCCATAAACAAGCAGCTTCCTGGCTACTGCACCAGGACACCAGACCCCAAGGCATTAACAATGGATGCCTTCTCCATGAGCTGGAAGGGGAAATTCCTGTATGCGTTTACCCCCTTCCCACTGATACAAAGGGTCCTGCTGAGAATTCAGCAGGACTCTACCAAAATCTTGTTGGTGACCCCCTACTGGCCAAGACAGCACTGGTTCTCTCTTCTTCCTTACCTGTCCAAGGGCAGTCCCCACAAGTTACCCCTTCAGTGGACCTGATCACACAGATCAAGGGGACTCTGATACACCCACAGTGGAAATCCTTGCACCTCACCTTGCGGTTGATAGGATTCTGATCCCATTCAGACACCTATACAACGAGGACATGCTCACTGTCCTGCAGGAGGCCAGGAAACCTAACACACAAGGAAATCCTATCTCTCTAAATGGAAAAGGTTTTCCATTTGGTGTCACAAAAGACAGTTGGACCCGTTGGAAAGCGATATCCCTCTAATCCTGTCTTATCTGTGTGAACTTATGCAGACAGCCCTTGTCATACTCATCTGTGAGAGCACATTTGTCTGCTATCTCTGCCTGCCTTCCTCTGGAGCCTCCCCTGGCATCCAGACTCCCCTCTAAACTGTTCCTAAAAAGGGTACTGCATTTGAGACCTCCCAGAGAACCCTCCCCTCCCCATGGGACTTTAACTATGTATTAGAAAAACTCACACTAGGTCCCTTTGAGCCAGTAGACAAAGCTCCCATAAAATTTTGCACATGGAAAACTGGTTTACTGGTAGCCCTGACCTCAGCCAGAAGAGTCTCAGAATTGCAAGCTCTGATTGCTACATCACCTTTTCTAATCTTCCACTTGGACAGGGTGACTGTCAGGACTAACCTGTCATTCACTCCCAAAGTTGTGAATGACCTATCCTCGAACTAGGCCATCCACTTGCTTACCTTCTTCCCTAATCCTTAGTGGGATAGTGAGAGAGTACTTCATTCCTTAGACGTCCACAAACAGCTAAGGTTTTATCTTCATAAAACCAAGACTTTAGGAAGTCTGACCAACTGTTTGTCTCCTTCCACCCTATAGCCCTGGGGAAAGCTGTGAGCAAACAGACCATCTCGGCCTGGATTTCCAGGGCCATTTCCTTTTGCTACTTACACCATGGAAAGACCTTACAGGGCAATGTCAAATCCCACTCCACCAGAGCAATGGCCTCTTCTGGAGCATTTTTCAAGGGGCTAGACACCGATGTCAATTTTGAGGCAGCCAATTGGTCCTCAATGCAGACATTTACCAAGCACTACAAATTAGACCATATCTCCAGGGCAAGGTTTGCCAGGGCTGTCCTGCACAGATTTCTGGAAACCTCATCCAAGTCACCACCCAATCCTCAGTGAGCTTTGGTAATCACCCTCATGTAGAATAGTGCAACTTTGAAATAGAAGGACATAGGAAAGTTGTGTAAAATCTTACCATAACCATAGATCTCCTTCTCTTCCATGTTGCAGTATTCCTTTCCTCCCACCTTCCCCTCTTGCCAGACTGCACTTGCCCTCCTGGGTGACAATGGACAGGCAATGCCCTCAAAGGACTGGCTACAACTGGGGCCTCTCTAAGATTCTGAGGGCTGGTGCATCCAGACGTCGCTTTTATGGCCCACATTCCAGCAGCCACGTCAGACGTCCGACGCACCTAGAGGGACTGAAAGTCTTTGGAAACCTGGCCGGTCGAAATGGAGAGGAAGAAGGGTAAACCCACATGTAGACTACTGCAACATGGAAGAGAAAAACATATATGGTCATGGTAAGATTTCAGACAGCTTTCCTTTCTTCCCTCTGGAACGATTGTGATTCAAACGGACAACATGTCATTTGTCTGGTACTTTGGCGAACGGGGAAAACGGATCTTACCCATTGTGTTGAGATGCTCTCAGGGTCTGGCGGTGGGCGATCTCTTCAGATCACTTTCTTTTAGAGACGTACATTCTGGGGAGATCCAGCATGATTGCGGACAAACTGAGCAGGTGCTTACTTCTACATGAGTGTTCCCTCAACAAAAAGGTGGTGGACGAGATTTTCCTTCGATGGGGCCAGCCATGGTGCAGTCTTTTTGCCTCTCCCCTAAACAACAGGTGCAGCAACTACTTTGCCCTGATTCTCCTCTAGGGACAGTCACCAAGGGATTCTCTACTTCACAATTGGCCTCAAGGTCTCCTTTATGCATTCTCACCCTCCTTGATTCTACAATTTCTGCAGAAAGCTGCCAAGTCGATGAGCACAGTGATCCTCTTTGCCCTCTGTTGGCCTCAACAGATTTTGTTTCCCTTCCTATGGCTTAACCTGGTTCAACCACCATGGAACCTAGATCCAACTCTGGACCTCCTGTCTCACCTGATGGGCATGTCACACCCAGATGTACCAGACCTCAAGCTGACTGCTTGGTTTCTCCATTTCCCTTAGTAGCCAGACAGTCTATGCTCTTATCACCTGTCCGACTTATAATTCTGTCTTACCATAAACCCTTGACAAGGAAAACATATTCAAGTAAATGAAAAAGGTTTGCCATTTGGACTCAGCCGCATAAACTTGACCCCTTTTCAACCTCTATTTATCACATCTTAGATTTCCTTGCTCACCTTTTTCAGTACGGTGCTAGTACCTCAACCATAAGGGTACAGTTAAGAACAATTCAAATTACCATACAGGATTGAATGGTGCATGCATAGCTTCTCACAAATTGAGCAAGGCCTTCTTAAAAGGGACAATCCTTCGAAAGCCTCCTTTTAAAGACCCTACACTTCCATGGAACCTAAATTTCATGAGGCAGTGTCTCACACAACCTCCCTTTGAATCAGCAGCTACATGTGACCTTAAATTTCTCTTATGGAAGACCATTTTCTTGGTTGCCATCACTTACGCAAGATGAATTTCTGATATCCAAGCACTCTTCTAAACCTCCTTACTTGCTTTTTTTTTTTTTGTAAAAAGAGTGACTTTACATACCAGCTTGTCTTTTCTTCCAAAGGTGGTGTCAGAATCCAATATAAGTGGTACTGTCAGTTTGCCAGTGTTTTTTCCTACACTTACCAACAAAGTAGAATATATCTTACATTTATTGGATGTTCATAGACAGTTGCGTTTCTGTCCGCATAGAACAGAAAAAAAATCAGGAAAGCAGACCAACTTTATTTGTTTCCTTGTCTGAACCAAAATTGGGAATATCGATTTCTAAAATTACTCTGTCAAAGTGGTTAACAAATTGCATATCCTTTGTCTATAATAGAATACACATTTCTCTTACACATCCATTGAAAGCACATTCCACTAGATCTGTGGCTGCTTCCACAGTTTTTCAATCCAGGATGTCTATGGATGACATTTGTGCAGAAGCAACTTGGCTACTCCTCATACCTTTTATCATTCATTGCAAATTGGATTGGGTCTCCAGAGGTAGGGCGTCATTTGATTCTGTGGTGCTCAGGAATATCCTGCCTTGAGTCTGCCCTGAATTCAAGTAGCTAGGGATGCTTTCCCATTTGTGAAGTTAGAATGAAGGTTGACAACATCAGATAAAGAAGTTATGTACTTGCCATAATGTTCTGTCTGTGCTGTCGATCTTCATTCCTTTCTCACCTCCCCTTCCACTTGCCCCCGTCCATGATTCTGGAGGAATGAGCAGTTACGTGGTCTCTGAATAGGTGCATTTACATGTTTATATGACTCTGGATATGGCTTCCCATGTTTCTCCTTATCCTTCTACGCTGTATAGCAGCAAACAAGATCTGAGGTAGTCAGAATGTACATTGTGGGTGAGGGAGAAGCTCGAGAGATCTGGTGGTTGTGAGCTGTTGCATCGGCTGAGTTGGATCGGATCCGAACCCATTTGTGAGGAAAGAATGAAGATCAACAACACAGATTGAAAGTTATGGTGAGTACATAACTTCTTTTTCTGACTGTCGGTGCATTTCCTTGCACTCAAGGAGGCCAGAGTTAGTTCATGAAATTAGGTCCACAGATTTCATGTGCATTCTGTCCTTCAATAAAATTGTGTTTGAGACCAGCCCTCAGCCTAAAAGATCAGTACTTCTTTTTGCAGTGTAAATAATTGAATATGGTGGTAGTTCATGCCATTGCATTTATATAAAAAAGGAGATTGGCTTTATTTTTAAGGCACATTTTTTTACTTCATTTTTGCCACAGTGCCACCAGTACACAGAAGTACAGTTTCTGAAGTTATCTTTCAGTTTGGTTTCTTCACCTTGTATGTTTCCATAATGTTTGTGTATAGGTGGCAATGTGCCCAGTGGACCTGTGAGCTGTTTTGCCAAAAGTGTCTCTTCTGCTGTGCATTTCCCCCATACTTGACAAATTATGTCTAGGCAAACAAAATTATTTTCCTGTCTGACTTCCAGCATTCCCTGTAGTGAACACAGTTTGTTCCCTATGCCAAGCAGATCCAGAAAACACCTGATTGTAAATGCAAGAGCAGCTTTTGCCATCTTCAGTTCTTTTTGCCACAAGAAGTAAGCTATTGCATGTCTGTGGGGCTCCAGTGGATCCTTCTTGGCTACTTCAAAGAGCAAGAATTATTCCAGTTTTTGAGGCCTTCTCCTCCCCCAAATTTTTACTGTGTGCAGTTGTTTTTTACTATGATATGATTGCTTTTGTGATTTTGTTCTGGTTGTCAAAAAGTGACAAAAGACCACTGTTTATAGTGCCCTCTTTGCTAGGGAAAGAACACAAGGTGTTCTTCATACAAATTACTGTTGCAGTGATGACATTAGGAAACTCTACTGCAGGTTGGAGTTTGACATCCTTCCGAACTTCAGAGCTGAGCACCCTTCCCCTGTGCTTAACTGATTTCACTAGCACCTCAGACATCCTAACATATGTAATTATAATTTTCAGTTCTTTCTTGCTTCATTGCTGAGTGCATAGTTTACAGCTATAGAAATGTTGTTAAACAAAACAGTTACACATTAAAAACAGACGTGGCATGAGCAGCTATAAAATTCCTTTTCCTTGAAACTCAACATTCCTTAAAAATGCACAGAAAGTCAACATTCCTTGAAGATGCACAGAAGCTCAGCAGTCTTTACAAATGCACAGAAGCTTAATCCTTGCTGATGATAGTTTGGCAGTTGGTGTAGAGGATTCAGGCTCTAGGGTCATGTATTGAGGGTACAGGGTTTGAGCCTGAATGAGTTAACCAACCTGCCATCCCTAGCTGGGGCATTTTGCGTGCCCGTCCACACTGTTTTATGAACAACTCAATCTCTGCATTTGTCTAGAATGGCAACAGAATCCATGCTTGAGGAATGGCATAACTCGAAAATTGTCAGATTCGTTTCAATTTGAATGTGTGTGTGCATCATTGTGATGATAGGAGGTACTGCCAACGCCGCTAGCTGGAATTTTGTAAATAATTATATATATGTCATTTCTGAATATCAAACTGATTTCTACAAGATGCTTGTGTTACAATTGTATCAGAAGTGTATGTCATGTGTATATCAAACTGATTTGTACAGATGTTTATGTTGAAAAGGTATTTGTAAAGTGCTTGTGTTTGAAATGCATCCACAGTGTTCCCTACTGGAGAGAACAGAAATGTACATGCACTTTTGTAACTGTTTAAAAGTATATGTTTTAATGGAGAAACTGGAAAACAGGGGATTAACCTCAGTCCAGCAAACTTTAAAAGATATCTGAAATTAAGTCACTTTATGGGCTAGGCCGTAAAGATGCTATCTCACAGGTTTCAGAGCCAGAGACACAAAGTCTGTACTAGGAAGCTTTCCGTATTGTCTTTAGTGGGAACTAATTACTACTCTGGAAGTGTGGAGGTATGCAGTTGTTTTATGACTTCCAGCACCTGCCGTAGATCTGAGCAAAAGCCCTTGTGTGTATATTTTTACAGGTAGGTAGTAAATCCTGCCAGCTTCCAGCAGTGGCAGTTTGCATGGGAACTAGAAGTCAGATGACCAGAAGTGATGTAATTCTGCAAGCTATCCCAGAGGTAATATTTTAGATATTATTTTGAGAAGTCTCTTAGTGAGACTGAGCATGCTGTATTCTGTCTTGGGCCTGACAACAAGAAGGACCATTCACCATATAATCTGCTTTGCTCTGTTAAGTAAGTAGGGAATAGTGATTTTCTTAGATTCAGTCAGGAATATAGTGAAGCTTAGTTTAGATATTGTTTTTCTTTGTTTGCATCTGTCCTTCAGTGTTGTTTTAAATATTTCTTGTGATTTTGAACTCTGTCACTGTGAATAGATATTTAGTATTGTGGTGGTCTTTTATTAATTATTAAATATATTTTAAACCTTTTATTGTGGTTGATCTTTGTAGAGATATTTAAGCTTTGAGAATATTTGCATATTTATTTGGTGACACTGTGTGGGCTACTCCTAATAGCCTTGCTCTTGGTCAAACTACCATTTGCATTAATATTAATTTCACTCAGTATATTGGGAACTCTTGTAAGGGCCTTAAGGTAGCTGGCAAGTGTTTGTTAGAAGTGGTAGCTACCTTGTAGTCTGGGCAGAAGGGCGCATAGCTAGTAAACCTGTGCCAGCCTTTCCCAGGTGTGTGTGTGTAAATCAAATCTCCAAGAGTGTAAATCAAATCTCCAAGAGTGTGTGTGTGTCAGCTATGTGGGCAGGGACACGAAGCACTGGTTGGACAGAGAGGGTGCTGGAGGTCTTGGCTTGGACACTCAGCTGAAATATCAGCTCTATAGCTTGCCAATTGGAAGTCTTATGGGGACCTGGAGAAAGAGGGAGAAACCAGCCCCGGACTGACTGTGTTCCCCCTGTGCTCTTAAGGGAAATTCTGCTTGATTGTACTTGATGCAGAGAACTGCATCTGGAAATATTGGGTGTGTACCTGCTATCCTCCCAGTGAACGTTCCCCACAGGTGCCAGTGATGAGGATTGAGGCTTCTTAACTACTGGCCCAGAGGTGGGGCGTCACATATTGGTTGGCAGTGGTGGGATCACCACATCACATATTGGTGAACAGTGGTGTAGATATTGAACTTCTGTAGCCTGTAAACAGTTGTCACTAAAAAAGACATTTGTACTTTCAAGCAGCCACACGGTGGACATTGAGTTTCATATAATTTTTTTTTTGTTTTGTTAGCTTTGTCAGTTAGGGAGAGCAGGCAAGGATGTCAGCAGAGGATTATGACAAGCTGACAAGGAACCAGTTGGCTGAGATGTGCCAAGCCAGAGGACTGGTGCATGCCAACCTGACTAAAGGGGAAATGATTGCAGCCTTAGTCATAGTTGCATCAAAGACCAGCAACCAGGAAGACAGCCAGACTGGCCTTGGGGGATGTACAGTTCTCAGAAAATGGACAGTTCACCTTTTTCTCTGAGAACTTAAAAATCCATCTGGAGTTAGAGACTTGAACTGGAGGCTAAATGTTTGGAACTAGAATGAGCAGAGAGACTGCAGCATTTGGAGGCTGAAGAAAAGGAGAAACAGATGGAACTAGAATAAGCAGAGCGATGCAGCATTTGGAGGTTGAAGAAAAAGTGAGACTGAGACTTCTGGAAGCCAAAGAAAATGAGAGCAGAGACAACATGAAAAGGAAATGTTGACTCTTTGCCAGGGTCATGGAGGCAATGGGGAAGGGAGTAACCATACCTCAGAAGTGATAAAGATTACCAAACAACTTCCTCAGTACCATAGGATCTTAACATCATAGGAAGTTACTAGGCTATTCGCACTGAGGCCCTTACAAGCCTAGCCAAGACTTAGGGCATGTTCCGACAAGTCAGCACCCGATGTCCTTGTCCAGCAGGAACACAGGTGGAATCCCAGGGGTGTATTTTTTTGTTCCCCATCCGGTTATCCAGGTTGCACTTAAAAAGGTTTAATGTACTCTGCTTGACGTGGAGAGGGTGTCTGTTCCACAGAAGGGGAAGTCTCTGAAACACAAATCTGTCCCACCAAGTCCTGTTGATGTCACAGACCAGGTTGAGGCCGCATGTGCAGGTTACTCAAGTGGAGCTTGACTTGTGGATATACAGCAGTCCCATCAAAGTGTGGGGTCTGAGATTGATTTGTACGCCAGACAGAGGTCACCTCTGAGGAATCTGTATGAGACTGAATAGAGGGACAGAGCCTTTAGCCTATCTGTGTAGGGTAGATGTTTGAGGCCCTGTATCCTCCTGGTGAGGAACATCTGTGGTCTCTCTAGTTGCTGCATGTGCTTTGTGTGAGTTTCATGCTGGAAGGGCATTGTACTCCATAACGGGTTTTGTAAGGGACCAATACAGGAATGTTATGACCACCTTGTTGCTTGACAAGGTACCTTTACTAATGAGGTTGGCCATGTGGAAAGCTTTCCCGTACAACAGAGGCAATGTGGTGGTCAAAAGTCAGTTTGCTATCAACATGGTGCCCAAGTCTGTTATGACTGACTGCATCCTTAGGACCTTGTTATTAATTTGATAGTTTGTGGGGATGTCACTCTCCCCAATGATGAATTTTTTTGTCATTCAGTTTGAGGCCATGTTTCTGGCACTATTAATTTGTTTGGGTGAGACCCTCTTGGAGGATGTCCACATCACTAAGGGAATTGATGACAGTGCCCAGCTTGCAGTCATTTGCAAACTTAGTCAGCCATAGCCCACTGATTTTGGCCTGCATCTCAGAAAATTGCATCTCAAACAACAGAGGCTCCAAGACCAATCCGTGGGGTGCACTGCTCATAATGGGTCTACTGCTTGAGGTGGCTTCCCCTATTTTCACTAGGTGGGTTCTTTCGGTGACCCAGTTTGCTACCCATCTGGCAACACAGAGATTGATGCCTAGTTGACAGAGTTTGTGTTTTACCTGAGTTGGGGAATAGTATCAAAGGCTTTGGCCAGGTCAGGGTAGGCAGTGTGCGCTGTCTTCCCCTTGTCCATGGCTTTGGTGACTGTCTCAAAGAAGTCAACCAGATTTAACAGGCATGAGCTCCCTTTGATGAAACCAAACTGTGTGGGTTCGAGTGTTTGGAGGTTGCCAATGCCCTTGTTAATGAGGTCTGTGATAATCTACTCCATGGCCTTGCATATCAGGCCAGTTAAGCTGATGGGTCTGTAATGTCCTGGATCAGTTGACGCTCCACCTTTGTGCAAAGGGATGACCGTGGCTGTCCTTCACTCAGCTGGGACAAAGCTGGTACTCAGGCTTTGGTTGAATAGGGTACCTAATGGTGCTGCAAGTTCCTGCCTGAGTTCATGTAGGATGCAGCCAGTGATGTTATTGAGTCCCATGGGTATGGAGGCTGTATTTTTTGCGTTTGAGAGGGCAGTGATGACTTGCTCCCTAGAGATAGGGGAAGGTGCAGGGGATGTCCTGATTTTACTGATGGGGGGCAGATGGGGTAAAGTTTCCATTGAACCCGTCTGCCTGCAGATTGGCTATATCTACAGCATTTGTGTATGTGGTGTCCATGACCACCAGTTCTGAGCAGATCTGAGTGCTTCCTTTGAGATTGCTGACATATATGAAGAAGGCCTTATGATTGTCTTTAGTAGATGTGGCCAGTTTGGCCTCGAAGTTTGCTTTGGAGAATTTCACTAGTACTTGTATTTGCTTCCTCAGGTTAAAGAGAGATTGCTTCCAGTTAGGCTTTTGCTCTTTCTTGGTCCTGGACAGTAGTTTTTTTCCTTTTGTTATAGGTTCATAGGTTCATACTAGGCTATCTGCCCTAGGGCATTTACAAGCCTAGCCAGAGTGTGTTTGGCTTTCGCCACCCATTTTAAAATGAATTTTGCTATGCCCTTTTTCGAGGTTAGTATACTGTGCATCTGTCTAACAGTGACACAGAATTGATACCCGGAGTAAATCTACGATCTCCCATCCACTCATCAAGATACCTCTTGAAGAGAGTCAGTGAGGGACTGTGCCTAACCTGGACTGGGATTTTATTCCAGAGTGAAGGGAGCCTCTGGGTTATGAATCTGTCCCTCCAGCATGTCCTATTTATTTCAGTGCTGAGGTTCAAGTCTCTCGAGCATGTAGCTCGATGGGATTTGGATTTTCTGAGGTGCAGCATGTCCATTAATTCCGGGTTGGACATGGTTTTATACGTCAGGCACAGATCGCCTCTGAGCAGGCGGTATGCCACTGAGTAGAGCTGGAGTTTCTTTAACCGGGCAGCATATGGCATCTGTTTGAGCCCTTTGATCCTCTTGGTGAGGTACTTTTGGGGTCTTTCCAGTTGCTGCAGGTGTCTGGTAAGGTACATCCCAAAAGGGGCATTGTACTCAATTATGGGCCTGATGAGGGATGAGTAAAGAGGCACAATGACCTCCCCTAATCTAGATGTGAATCCCTTCATGATTAGGTGGGCTATATAAAATGATTTTCTAACCACTTTGGCCATGTGGTTGTCGAATGAGAGATTGCTATCAACTTGGGTCCCCAGGTCCCTAATTACTTCTTCCGTGCCAATGGATTACCATCTATGTGGTAATTTGTGGGCACTTTGTTTTTGCCGAAGGGGATGACTATACACTTTTTGGCGTTTAGCTTGAGGCCATGGCTCTGGCACCAGTTGTCTGTTTCTATGAGGCCCTTTTGTAGGATGCTTGTGTCGGCTGGAGAGTCGATTATGGCACCCAGTTTGCAGTCATCTGCGAACTTGGTCAGCCACAGTCCTTCCGTGTTGGCCTGTACCTCCGAGAAATATATACCGAACAAGAGAGGTCCCAGGACTGAGCCTTGTGGGGCGCCACTTGTAATTGGTTTGGAGTCTGACATGGCTCCAGCAATTCTAACCATGTGGGTTCTGTCCTTGAGCCTGTTTCAACCCATCTAGTGACATAGGGGTTTATATTTAAGCTGGTGAGCTTATCTCTAATGCCCGAGTGAGGTATTGTATTGAAGGCTTTTGCGAGGTCCAGGTAGGCTGTGTGGACCACCTTCCCCTCGTCAATGGCCTTGGTGACTGTTTCAAAGAAATCGACCAGGTTTAAGAGGCATGATCTGCCCTTAAAGCCGAACTGAGTAGGATCCAGTGTCTGTAGGTCCCCAATATCTTTATTTATGAGGTCCATGATGATCCTTTCCATAGCTTTGCAGACCAAGCTAGTCAGGCTTATGGGGCGATAGTTTCCAGGATCCGTTGAGGCACCACCTTTGTGGAGAGGGACCACTGTTGCTGTACGCCACTCTTTGGGTACATATCCTGTAGTAAGGCTGAGATTGAACAATAGTTTTATGTTTGAGTTTAGTTCTTCTTGGAGTTCATGTAGGACGCAGCCCGGGACACCGTCTGGTCCCATTGATGCTGTGTTTTTTGCTTTGGAGAGGGCGGCTCTTACCTGAGCATCTGAGATGTCAGAGGGGCAGCACTCTGCTGGGATAGATATTTGCCCTTTTGGTGGGGAAGGAGGGGGGAGAAGTTTGCGCTGAACCTGTCAGCTAGGATGTTGGCAATGTCTGTGGGTTCGGTGTCATTTTGGACTAATTCTGAGCATATCTGGGAATTCCCACCCAGGTTCATAACATAACTAAAGAAAGCCTTGTGATTATCCTTAGTGTCCTGTGCAATTTTTCTCTCGACGTTGGCCTTAGATGATTTTATGAGTGCCCGTAGTTTTTTGCTGATACTGATCAGAGATGCCTTCCCTTTTTAGGATTTTGCTCCATCATGTAGTAGCTTCCTCCTTCTATTGTATAGTTTGTTTATGGCTGGGGTCCACCAGACAGGACGCCTGCCTTTGGAGGATTGGGTCTTGGTTTTGTTTGGGATTGCATGATCCATGCATTCCTGAAGGTGTTCATAGAATGCGTTTATAAAGGATTCTGCAGTCTGGGCCATATTTTCCACAGGCCCGGGGGCTTTGAAGGATTCCACCTCGGTTGTGAGGAGTGTGAAATTTGCTTTAGAGAAGTTTTTCACTGTGGTTTTCTGGGCAGGGGCTGGGGCCGGGATGTGAATATCTAGTGAGATTAGTTTATGGTCTGATCTTACCAGTGAGGGATACACTTCTGGTCTGGAGCATAGAGTCCCCATGTTGGTGATGATCAGGTCCAGTATGTTTTCCCCTCTTGTGGGAGTGGTAACCAGCTGTTCCATAGCATTTGAGTTTATAAATTCTAGGATCCTTTGGGCTAGGGTGTTGGAGCTAGAGTAATGCTCCCAGTCTATGTTTGGGTAGTTGAAGTCGCCCAATATAATGGTGTTTGGAGAGACCTTCATATTTTCCAGTGTTCTCAGGAAGGCTGAGTGAGGTTCCTGGGTTTGGGAGGGTAGAGTTTATTGTATTGCAGATGTCCACCAGACAGGTGTGTACTCATCCTTGAGGAGGAGGATTTTGTCATGTCTGTTATTCCTGACTCCATGCAACTATATAAATGCTTATATAGTACTTTGGTGTAGGTTTGGACTTATGTGCCAGTTCCTGTGGAGGAGGAGGGGGCTGTGAAGCGGTCTATACCTTCCCTCAAGAGGTTGTAATCAGCTTGGAGAAGTTTTTTGTTTGACCCTAGCTGGGTAGGTCGAGGGAGATATGATGACTTTGAAAGTGACCACTTTGTGGTCTGATCTTACCAGAGAGGATAACTCTATAGTGATGCTGCAGTGGTTAGTCATGTTGGTTTATACGAAGTCCAAGATATTTTCATCTCTTGTGGGGGTATTGACCAGCTGGTCCAAGGCATTTGCATTCATGAAATCAAGGAATCTCTGGCATTTGTGTTTTGTCATGAGTACTTCTTCCAATCTGTGGGTGGATAGTTAGTCGCCCAGGATCAGGGTAAAAGGTTGAATCTGGATAGAGTTGAAGAGGTCCAGATAGGTGGAGTGGGTATCTTGAGTCAAAGTTAGGGGCCTGTAGTTAGCTATGGTTTGAATAGGGCTCTTGTCAATGGTTAACTGCACCTGGAGTGTCTTTTGTGTGTCATACTGTTTGACCAGCCTGGAGGTGTGCATGTCTAATACACACACACACACACACACACACATATATATATATATATATATATATATATATATATATATATATAAAATATTGGAACTCCACCTCCTTTTACTTTGCTGCTCGTGGTTTGGGGTCTGAATGTATGATAGGATGAGTAACTTGATATGGCGAGAGTACCTTCCGCAGCTTTGAACCAGGTTTCTGTGGCCACACAAATGTCAGCATGTTCTAGGGTTAAGAATGCTTGCAATGAATGTAGTTTCATGTTTAGACTCCCTGGTGTTTAGCAACATGATCTTTAATTTGGGTTTTGATGAAATTTTCATATTGGTAGTTTTGACCTCCTGGCATTGCCTAAAAAAGGCATTATGGGGAAGGCAAGAGCCTTTGCCAGAAGCCTGAAGTCCAATGGAGACAGATGCAGGCCAGCTCTGGCAAAGCATTGTGGTTTGTCAATCATGTCTTCCCAGGCTATCGGGTACTGGATCCCCGTGGAATGTCACCAGAAACTAAGCCAGTTGTTAAAGTCAAAACATTTTCTGATTGTGTTGAGGCTTAATTCTGGGTGACAGTAGAAGGCTGCTTAAGACTAGGAACTGCCTGGGACATGCATTCAGCAAGCTCGATCATGTCTGTCTTCATATAGTCCAGGGAGGTACATCTTAAGTCATTCATGCCAACATGGAACATGACAGAGTCATAACAGTACCGGTTGTTGAGAGACTTGAGTGCATGGGTGATTTGGCAGATTCTGGCACCTGACAAACAACTAACTGTGACTTTCTCCTTATCCAACCTGGTGAGGGGCATATCTGTGTGTCTCATAATGGAGTCTCCAATGACAAATTTGTCAGGTTTATGTTTAGGCCTTAGTGGCTGTGAGACGCAGGAGTGTGGACTGTGTGGTGTGGTGAGCAGTGGAGATTGCATGTGTTTTTACCTTGGAGGTCTCTTGTTTGAGTATGTTTTTGTTGAGGACCTCCCCATATGTGGGTATGTGTTATATAGTTGTGGGTGGTGATTGAGGTGTGATGTTTGTGTTGACAGCCTTCCCAGTGCCAGATATTGTGGGTTGTGAGGCAGAAAGCATTAACTCTAGGTTCTTATTGTAATTGCATCTCTCACAAATTGTTTTCCTAGGTGGTAAAAGTAGAGGGTTGTCCATGTACATGAGGCAGTTGCTACACTCTCAGGATGCCCATGTCAACCAGACTGGCAGGAGAAAACATGGGAAATTGTCCATCCATATTTGTTAGAAACTGAGGAAGAGAGGCCAGAGAGAGCTAAGAGGGTAAAGGGTGGAGGTTTAATAGTAGTACTACTAGGTGATCACACAAGTGCTACCAAGGGAAAATGTGTAGCTGGTATGCATCACAAAAGGTTAAAAACAGTGCAGATGCAGCAGACCTTTATCCAGACTATGCTACTCAATTTAACGGTTAAGAAGACAGTAAAACTCACAAAAAAGCACAGATTAACCACTTACAGACAAAAGCCGGAACTCACAGTATGAAAAAATAGTTAAACTGTAATGGAATGCAGTAAAATGCAGTTAAACAGTAATAAAAATTGCAGAAAATAGCAGTGAATGCAGTTACAGTAGTGAAATGCAGTTAATCACTAAATTGCTGTATAACAGTGCACCTGTGATAATCACAACAGTAAAAACAGCTCAAGTAATGCAGCAGTTCAGTAGAATACTGTCATCAATTTAGTAAGACTTCTGACAAGCAGTAACAAATGTGGCTAAATAAATGCAGTTAAACACCTATGCACAAGCAGCAAAATGAAGTAGAAAGAGATTATATATATATATATATATATATATATATATATGTATATATATATATATATATATATATATATATATATATATATGTATATAAGTAGAAAGTGAGGAGACAGAAGATCATTAAAAGTTAACAAGCTAAAGGATTGGGCCTTCATAACTAATCTCACTGTATTCAGTAGAATGAGCTGATGTAGTGAGACTAGGGGGGAGTGTCCAGTATCATATGTATAGTAGAGGTGGGCAACTCAAAAACCACCAAGCTTTAATACCACAACAACAGTTGGCAGGTGGGTGGGATACAAGATCAGAACAGAGGGCAGGATTGAATTCACTAAGCCAAAAAAGCAGTTGCACAGTTTAAACAGATATGCAGCAAATATTGTTTTAGTTTATCAGAAGTGCAGAAAACAGTTGAAATAAGCACTTAGCTTTTGTAGTTGTACAGCAGTTTTTGCAAAACATCACAGGAAGGGCAGAAGGCCTAACTCACTGCAGCTTTGAGCAAACAAGTATAAACTGGTTTAAATACTGGCTATTTAAGGCAGAGAAACAGGAACCAGCCAAATTATCCAATCAAAAAAAAAAACCCAGAGCCCTATAGTAGTAACTCTAGCCATTAAAGACCAGACTAAACCCCCCTCCCACGAAGAAGACAAAAGAATGTACTACAAGCTCCAAAGGTCACAAGCAGTATTAGGTATTCAGAACTGTGCTAGTGTTTGTCAAGTACAGCAACAAGTAAAATGAACAGAACAGAGAAACAAAAATAGACAAAGATCAAAACAGAGGTAAGGATTGAATTCCCTAAGCCTAAAAAACAGTTGCGCAGTTTAAACAGATATGCAACAGATATTGTTTAGTTAATCAGAAGTGCAGAAAACAGTTGAAAATAAGCACTTATGTTTTGTAGTCACACAGCAGTTTTTGTAAAACAGCAGAGCAAGGGCAGAAGGCCTAACTCGCTGCAGCTTTCAGCAAACAAAAGGTCATAATTTTGGTAATTTTATTCATATGTTTGAAAGAGTATGTAAACAGTATAATGTTGACCGAGGCCTCTGGGTACAGTTCCTCACCCCCTTACTCATTGGTAAAGCTTTAACTGTTGTTTCTAAATTGTCTATCGATTTGCTTAATTTATAATGCAGTTAAAGAATGCTTTAAGGTGTAACATCTGAAGTTTACAGAAAAAAAGTTTTGTGAGCTTAGGCCCAAGGCTGATGAAAGTGTACATGGTTATATTGCTGAACTTAGCACGTATTTTCATATTTGGGTGAGTGGATGTCAGGCCACCACTTTTGAAAAGCTGGCAGACCTTTTGGTGAGGGAACAAGTCCTTAGCACTTTGCCTGAGGACATGAGAATCTGGTTGGCAGACTGGGACTGCAACTCTGCAGATGATTTTGGGAAAAAAGAGACCTATACCTGGCATGCAGGGCATCACTGCACAGGAAGGGGATACCCAGCACTGAACATGGGTATGAGGGAACCCATGGTGGGCAGCCTAGACCACCCCAGCAGAGGCCACCAGTAACAGGGGAAGCCAGAAGTTCAAGTACATGGCCAGGATCAAGGGTTAATTGTTTTAAATGTAATCAGAGGGGCCATGTAGCATATAGATGTCCATGGAGACAAGGTGGGGGAGGCAGAAAGTGGGAATAACAGAATGCCAGTGCTAAATTGTCTGGAGGCAACAAGGGTACCAAACTACCACAAGAGGTTATATCCTATCTTAGTAGATAGGAAACAGGCTACTGCTAAGAAAGACACAGCCTCTGACCTAACCATTGTGAAGCCTACAAATGGTTAAAGAGGAGCAATACTTACTTGGGCAGTCTACTTCAGTCAGAGCTTTAGGAGGGACCCCATTCCAAATACCTTTGGCTAGGGTTCACCTTGACTGGGATGGTGAAAAAGGAAGCTATCAAGTAGGTGTGTTTGATGATATCCCTGCAGATGTCCTGATAGGGAATGATTTTAATAATGCAGTACTTTGTGTGCATGCAGTTACATACAGTTAGGCATGGAGACAGGCATGTGGGTCTGGTAGCTTGGGGGGCAGACAGACCGCACACTTGAAACCAGGACTGGTGAGGTGGCTTCTTCAGGGAGGGAGCTACCCTTTAGCAGTGAGACTGAAGGTGAGCCACAGCTGCTGCCAGGTACTGATATTCCCTTAGAGTGATTGTAAGGGCAGAGGTGAGTAGTAGTACTCAGGTTGACAGTGAGGCACCGTTGTCAGAAGAAACCAGACTTTGTGGCAGGGGAGCTTGGAAAGGTTACAAAGGGAGAGCTGAGACAGGCTCAGCTCTCAGACTCTACATTACAAGGCTTGAGGAAGGTAGCTAGGGAGGCACCTGATTCTCAAGGAAAAGGGGATTCCGTATACTGGAACAAAGGGGTACTGTATAGAAAATGCACCTCATTAGGAGGGCTAGAAGGTTAAGTAATACAGCAGTTGGTGGTTCCCAGAGCCTACTGTCTGACACTTCTAGCTTTAGTCCATGACATTCCCTTTGTAGGTCATATGGCCGTAAAGCGTACCAAGAGACATGCTGTGCAGAAAGTTTATTGGCTTGGGATTGCGAGAGATGTAACAGGGTACTGCAGGACCTGTGAACAGTGCCAAAAAGTAGGCAAGGCAGGAGACTAGGCCAAAGCTCCTTTGATGCCTTTGCCTGTGATTGAGGAGTCGTTTCAGAGGACAGCTCTGGATATTGTGGGGCCTGTGAGTACCCCAAGCTCCACAGGGAAGAAGTACATCTTAGTGGTAGTAGATTATGCTACTAGATACCCAGAGGTGGTGGCTCTGTCTTCCATCGAGGCAGAGAAGGTGGCAAACGCTTTGCTAGAGATTTTCAGCAGAGTAGGTTTCCCAAGAGAAATACTGACTGACATAGGTGCCAATTTCATGTCAGACCTGCTGACATGTCTGTAGGAGCGCTGTGGGGGTGAAGCACTTAAAGCCACCCCCTGACTAATGGACTGGTGGAGAGGTTAAACTCTACACTAAAAACCATGCTACGGGCATTTGCAGACCAGTTTAAGAGGGAGTGGGACAAGTATTTGCCCCATCTGTTCGCTTGCAGAGGTTCCTCCGGAATCCACAGGCTTTTCGCCCTTTGAATTGCTGTATGGGCATCAGGTGAGGGGACCTCTAGATTTGATTCGTGATGAATGGGAGGGCGAGTGTGAATCCCCCAAGGAGTCTATTGTGACATATGTCCTAAACCTCAGGACAAGCCTCAGGGAATGCATGGACTTGGCCCGGGAGAGCCTGGCAGAAGCCCAGCAGCAGAAAAAGGTCTGGTATGACAAGAATGCTCAAGCCAGAGAATATGGTTTGGGGCAGCAGGGTATGGTACTCATTCCTGTCGGGCACAATAAACTGCAGGCAGTTTGGGAGGGACCCTTCAGAGTGGTAAGAAAGGTCAGTGCTGTTAACTGTATGGTAGAACTGCTAGGCAGGACTCGGACACACATTTTACCATGTTAACACCATGAAACCGTACCATGATAGGGAGGCCCTGGTGCTAAGTATTTGCAGTAGAAGGCAGGAGGAGTCTAATTCTATGGCTACAGCAAGCCAGCCAGCAAAATCCCAATTTACTATGGTGGAGCCTAAGGTTGCAGGCATATGATATGACAATGCAGCACTGTACTGGGGTCAGCAATGCCAAGACAGCTGGGATCTGAAGACAGGGTATGGGGTAATGTATTCCCTGATAGGCTCATTCTTGTTAAACAAGGTTTCTCAAGGAGCACTTGAAAACTAGTTTGAGTCTTCGAAGGGGGGGGGGGTACTGCCAGCACAGCTAGCTGGAATTTTGTAAATCATTATGTCATTTGTAAGTATCAAACTGATTTATACAAGATGCTTGTGTTACAGATCTATCAGAAATGTATGTCCTGTGTATATCAAACTGATTTGTGCAGATGTTTGTGTTGAAAAAGTATTTGTAAAGTGCTTGTGTTTGTAATGCATCCACAGTGTGCCCTACTGGTGAGTACAGAAATGTACATGCACTATTGTAACTGATCTGAAGTAGTTAACTTCATTTGATCATCAACCAGTGGGTTGTCTAATCTGGGCTGGATCTGAGACTGCAGTTTCACCAGCATCTGATCCGAGCTCCAAGCTCCTCCCCTTACCCATAATACACATCCATCTCCTTCCTTCCCTCAGATGCTGCGGCTTTGCCAAGCAGAGTGGTCTAGAGCTCCAGGCGTGGTCGGCACTTTTTCTGCTGTTTTTGTGGGTGTTTGAGTTACTGTTAGTGTAGGCAGGTTTCCTACTGCCCTTTGCCTTCCCTCCCCTTGTTTCACGTTGTGTTTTCCATCAAAAAAAAAAAGGTTTTTTCTGTGTTGTAAGCAGAACAGGCCTCATCTCCCATCCCCCTCCTTGCGAGTGACTGTGTGTGAGTGTTGGGGTCGGGTAGTTTAGTTTAGTTTAGTTTAAACCTTTTTAGTTTAAACTTTTTGGTACATCATAACTTTTGTGTTGGTATGACAGATCAGCAGGCCAAGCTGGTCTTTAGAAAGTGCACAGTGTGTGGCCATAAGTTGTCCCCAGTGGATGGCTGCACTCTGTGCGTTGTGTGTCTGGGGGCAGCCCATCTTTCTTTGGACTGCCCTATTTGTGTGGGGTTCAACCCCAGGGCCTTAAAGGATCGTAGGGCAAAATTGATCCTCAAGGGACTTCTCCCTGCTATGGAGTCGGCTACCTCCACTTCTACTGTGGTCACGGCCGTGACCACACCTTTAACTTCAGCCACTATCTTCTCCTCTCCCTCCCAGGCCAGGACACGACCTCTTGGACAGAGGCCTGTGGATAGGGAGTCAAAAAAAGAGAGGAGCAAAGACAGAGAGAGAGAGACAGAGGGAGGAAGAGATCCCCAGACCGGTCGGATCCGGTGGGTCCTCCCTCTAAACAGACAAATTTTTCCAGGCCGGCTTCTCCTCAGCTCCGATCATCGAATTTTCACCAGAGCTGGAGAAGCTTAGACCTCTTTCCAGGGCCTCCATACACCAACCCTCTTAGCAGGCATCAGTGGCCTCGTCACGATCCACCAGAAGTCTATCTGAAGCAGACATGGGCAAAATGATGCGAAGGTTTGTTCGCACCCAGATTCAGATGGGAGTCTTACCAACGTCCTCTCTCTCCGGAGGAGGGAGCTCCCTTCCCTTCTTTGCCCCGATATCTCCTTCTCTGGTCCGACCCCCGGTATCTGAGTTCTTGGTTTCGAGAGGTCCCGGAGTCAGGGGCTTGGTGCCGATGGTACAGTGTACCTCGACACCGGCCATTACCTTGAGCATATTGGATCCGACTGGGTCAGACCTGAGCGGCTCCCGGAGCCGAAGCCGGGCGTCGGGATCAAGGCCACTGACCAACTCAACGGATTCCTCCCGACTCCCGTGCATCTTCAGCCATTTTGCCCATGCAGGGACAGCCCGTGCTTGATGTGCGTCAGACTGTTTCCCTCAAGGAACCACAAGTAGTTTGCGAGCCCTCTCTGGAGAGATCCGCCGAAGAGATCGCTCGCAAACGAATGTGCAAAAGGAGGCACCTGGACTCCTCTCCAGAGTCCCTCACTGAGGATGCCGACTTTGAGGAAGGGAAAGGTTCCCCAAGATCACTCCCCAACGATGTCTCCTTTGGAGACATCATGGAAATCCAGCGCCAGCAGGTGGGTTGGTCCACCCCCAAACCTTCCTCGGATGAGTCGTTCCTGGAGGCCTTCGACATGGGCCCGTCTACCTCCTGGGTGCCCCCGCATGGATCCCTTGGTGGACCTTATTACCACCAGGGCATGGAAGGAGCCGGACACCATGGAGCCAATCCCCAGGGGCCCCGATAAGACTTTGAGCAGACCGAGTTGGAACAAGGGGTCCTCAGTGGATGCCATGGTGGTAGCAGCTGCCACTAAAAAGAAGTAGCCCAGGAAAGTTCTGAGGTCCATTCCCCTGACCAGGAGTCCAGGGCGATGGATCATCTGGGAAAGCGGACATGCTTCAGCCACCTTTTCTATAAGGTCGCTGAATTATTTGGCCCATGTAACTAGACAACAGCGAGACCTGGTCAAAGAGTTCACTGAGTCACCCCCCAGAGTCCATGTCACCGGAGGATAAACGCATATTCTCCGCAAGGATGACCAGTCCATGCGCCTCCTCTCACATGCCACTAAAGGAGCAGCAAGGGCTGCTGTGTCCGGCATTGCCATGAGGTGATATGCCTGGCTTAGGCTCTGTCAATTCATGGAACCCTTTAAGGCGTCTTTTGTGAATGCCCCATATGATGGTTCTTCCTTGTTTGGGAAGAAAGTTCATGAGACGTTAGTCCAGAGTGAGAAGGATGGGAAGACACTGTATGCTGTCGGATTCTGCTTCTCTAACCAAGAAAGATCCTTCTCCAAGAGTCAGTGGGGGCAAAAGAAGATGTGGTTCCGGAAGTCTCAATATTCCCAGGACACTCGGGACTCACCTTCCCCTAGAGGCAGAGGGGGTCAGGACAGATGCCGTTCCAGAGGCGGGGGGTCTGAGAAATTTTGGGTCTTGAGAACCATTTTCGGACAGGCCCGTGCAGCAGCCCTGAGGGGTTGCCCGACTGCTCTGGAGACTGTCTGGGTTCGCCTTTCGATGCACCTGATGGCATGGGAGTCCATGTCATCAGACCATTGGGTGCTTCAGATAATATCCAGAGGGTATACCATCCCCTTTCTGACTCCTCCCATTCAACCAAAGCATCTCCGGGACATTCCACCTGTGCAAAGGGAGGCATTAGCACTCAAAATAAAAAAGCTGCTAAGGAAAAGAGTCGTCCAGACCATCCCCTTAGATCAGTCCGGATCAGGCATCTATTCCAGGTTCTTTTTTGGTGCCAAAAAAAACAGGGGACCTAAGGCCTATTCTCGACCTTTCCACTCTAAACCTGTCAGTTGCCAAAGAGAAGTTCCGGATGGTCACTCTACAATCCATCCTGCCTTACCTGCAGGAGAACGACTGGATGTGCTCAGTAGATCTCCAGGATGCATACTACCACATCAAAATGCAGAGAAGCTCCAGGAAGTTCAATCAATCAGTTTTCCGGTCTTCTTTCCAAATTTTCAGAACAGGGGTGAATATAAACTGCATTTGTTAGACATGCATAGATAGCTGCATTTCTACTTGCACAGGACTAAAGCCCATCGCAATTCTGACCAGTTGTTTGTGTCCTTTGCTACACCCTTTCTGGGCAAACCGTTTTCTAAGGTAACTGTTGCCAGATGCATTTCCCTTTGCATCCTTCAGGTTTACAAAGGTAAAGGTATGCCTCTTCCGGGTAGGATAAATACCCATTCTACAGGTCCTTGGCTACGTCAGCTGCCTTTTGGTCTAGTCTTTGGACAATATTTGTTCGGCGGCTACTTGGTCCTCATTTCACACCGTCATCTCTCATTATAAATTGGACATGGTTTCCAGAGGGTGAGCATCCTTTGGCTCCGTGGTGCTCTGAAATATCTTTCCATGAAGGCCACCCAAGGTTTTGGTAGCTGGGGACTTGTCCTACAGGTTGATCAAATGAAGTTAACTACTTCAGATAAAGAAGGTATGTACTCACCGTAACGTTCCATCTAAGTAGTTAGACTTCATTTGTCATCAACCATCCCTCCGTCCTTCCCCTGACCTTCTCTTGGTGCTTTCTGCATTGGCAGACAGGAGAAAGCACCTTTACGGCTCTCCTGTTTTTCTTTGTTTGCGAAGGTGCTTAGATTGGGTTCATGTAAGGGATGTAGCAAACTCGATCTGAGGGATGGAAGGAGATGAAGGGATGTTATGGGTAAGGGAAGGAGCTTGGAGCTCAGATCAGATGCTGGTGAAACTGCCATCTCGGATCTGGCCCGGATCTGACAGCTCACAGGTTGATGACAAATTAAGTCTAACTACTCAGATGGAACGTTATGGTGAGTACATAACTTCTTTTTTAAATGTCTGTGTTTTAACAGAGGAAACTGGAAAACAGGAGGTTAACCTCACTCCAGCAAACTTTAAAATATATCTGAAATTAAGTCACTGTATGGGCTAGTCTCACTAGTTTCAGTGCAGCCAGAGACACAGTCCGCATTAGAAGCTTTCTGTATTGTCTTTGAGGTATTGGAAGCTTTCTGTATTGTGTTTGGGGTGAACTAAATACTGCTCTGGAAATGTGGAGGCATGCAGTTGTTATATGACTTCCAACACCTGCCACAGATCTGAGCAAAAGCCCTTGTGTGTGTATTTTTACAGGTAGGTGCTAAATCCTGCCAGCTTCCAGTAATTGGAGTTACATGGGAACTAGAAGTCAGATGACTAGAAGTAGTGTTATTCCGCAAGCTGTCCCAGAGGTAATATTTTAGATATTATTTTGAGAAGTCTCTTAGTGAGACTAAGCATTCTGTATTCTGTCTTGGGCCTGACAACAAGAAGGACCATTCACCACATCATCTGCCGCCTTCTATTAAGTAAGTAGGGAATAGTGATTCTCTTAGATTCAGTCAGGAATATAGTGATGCTTACTTTAGATATTGTTTTTCTTTGTCTGCGCCTGTCCGTCAGTGTTATGATAAATATTTCCTGTGATTTTGAATTCTGATGTCACTGGGAATAGATATTGAGTATTGTCTTGTTCTTTTATTATTTATTATTAAATATATTTTAAACCTTTCATTGTGGCTGATCTTTAAAGAGATGTTTTAAATTTTAAGAGTATTTGCATATTTATTTGGTGACACTGTGTGGGCCACTCCTAATAGCCTTGCTCTTGGTCAAACTACCATTTATGTTAATATTAATTTCACTCAGTATATTGGGTACCCTTGTAAGGGCCTTAAGGTAGCTGGCAGGAGTGTCTGGTGGTAGTGGTAACTACCTTGTAGTCTGGGCAGAAGGAGGCATAGCTAGTAAACCTGTGCCAGCCTTTCCCAAGTGTGTGTGTGTGTGTGTCAGCTACTTGGGCAGAGACACGAAGCATTGTTTGGACAGAGAGGGTGCTGGAGAACTTGGCTTGGGCACTCAGCTGAGATCTCAACTCTGTAGCTGTACCAGTGGTGCGTCTTACTGGGGATCTGGAGAAAAAGGGAGAAACCAGCCCCGGACTGACTGACTGTTCCCCGTGTACTCTTAAGGGAAATTATGCTTGATTGGACTTGATGCCGAGAGCTGCATCTGGAAATACTGGGTTTGTACCCATTATCCTGCCATGGAATGTTCCCCACAGGTGCCAGCGGTGAGGATTGAGGCTCCTTGATTACTGGCCCAGGGGTGGAGTGTCATAATCATACTAAAGATGCATGTATGGACACTGCTAAGGACGCACTGTGAATGCATCCTTAAAGAAATGTAAGTTTTTGTGGCAGTCTGCTGGTCAGTGGGCCCCCCCTCCCTGGCTACTGGGTCCACCCCCAAGAAAGTTGAGCCCTATGTGACCTAGGCAGTTCCCTACTGCTGGATCAGTTTCTGAGTATAGGACGTAGTTAGAATCATGGGATAGGGTCTAATCTGCAATGGGTAAGCTGTATAGATGGAAACAGTATTTATAACCTCACTATAACTCCTATAGTTCAATTTTGCTTAACAAAATTTGATAAATGTGTGACTTGACCACTGAAACTCTCAATTAGCAAATCCAGAGAGGACAACTGGTTTACGATCGTAGGCTTTTCTATAGAGAATTGTGAAATATCCTCTCATTAATCTGAGAAAAAAATACTTCCTGAGCAGTAAAACAGGCTGGACTGCACCTTTTGCCAATTGCTCTGGAAAGAAAGCCTAACAATTTGATGCAGCTTAAATTTCATTGAGTATAGAAGATGCCTTCTTGTGTGAGAGTGCCATCTGTTATATGCCTATTCATTAATTATTTGGTGCAATTCTGTTTTTGATTGATAACAGCTGGTTATGGCATTTGAATTAAGGTGTCAGTTGCAATTTCAGAAGCTAAGAAACCAGCATGTGGAGTACCACAGGGCTCAGTACCGAGACCCAGACATGTGACTAACCAAATATGTGGATTACTTCAAGTTGAATGTAATCATCTATTCCTTTTTGACACAGAAGCACTTTTGCATCTTCAGGAGCCTTCATTTCCTGTAAGGGTGTCCATCTTCTCCTTCAGATTTCACTGACTTTTGCATCTTTACACACTTCCGCTGTCTAGGAAGACTTTTTTTCTGCTATTGCATACATTTATCGTCCATTTCCTTTAAATGTTGAGCTTCATCACACTGGATTCTGTGGTGTTCACTGAAGTATAGTGCCATCTGCTTTACAGGGCTGGATAAATTTTTATCCTGATACAGTGAGGCATTTCCTGTTGCAGGTTGTGACAACAGTAGAATGCTTTGTTTCCATTCAACTATCTTTTTGGAGTATTTGCCAGTGTCATTGCACAACTGAGTTAAATCACATCATATGGTGGATGGCGGTCTTCCATAAAATTTGAAAGAAAGGTAGAGCTATGGAATTGGGGTGAGCCAGTTGGGTTACCTACAGACAGATGTCCTAAGAAGTAAGGATTGTAACACCGAGTGTACTGTAACATCTGCATTAGTAGTAAGTTCCTGGTACAACTGAACGTTCTTCGCTACCCGAATTAGAAGAGCAATTTAGATAATTATGTTTTCTTTGTAATGCATGTATGCCTCTAAATGTGTCAGCTCTCCCTTTATTTTGTAATTTTCTTGATGCTCTTCATTTAGATTGCAGTAGTCCTGGCTTCCACCACTGCAGAACATTCCATTTTTTTACACTGAGTTCCAGAGCTCAAATCTCTTCTCATTCCAGTCATGGCAAAAGCTCTCCCATCTGGTATATCAGGACTTTACAAGTGTAAAATATAAATCCATCTATCCAATATTAGATCTTTTTCTTGCAGCAGTTCACTGTGCATAAATAACGGAGCTAGTATCTATTTTCTGTCATGGTTCCGAATGCTCCAAAGCTCAGGAGAAGATAAATACCATGTTGGGAAACCACCTTTTACTTTTCTAGTGTTTTCTAATAGAGTATATTCTGCAGTTAAAATGTTTTTGTTGCTGACTTCAGCCATATGTCAAGGTCTAAGATGAGTAGCTGTATCTGCAGTGGACAAATTCTCCACAGAGTTTTCCATAGTAGTTGTGCCTTTTCTTTCTTTTTGCCATGGCCTGAGCACATCTAGGGTTGTAATGTCTATCAAGAATTTACCCCTAAAACCCACAGATGTAGGCAGCATTCCCTTCAGCAAGGTCTTCAGCTGGTCTGTGGTGACAGCTGTAGGTTCATCCTTGGCTTCTGATATCTTTCTGAAGAAGGAAAAAAAGGTTCAAGGAGAGGGCAAAAGGGAACACAGGTGACATGTCACAGACATCCAGTGTCCTGGTTCCACCCTTGGTCATGGACCCTGGAATTGCCAAACCCTGCTGTAAATTTGTGTTTGGACACTCCTCCTGGACCCATCTCATTTGCTGACTCAACTGAGTACAGTGAGATCTTTTGGGAAAGACTTCCCCCTTGCCTCTTTGATTTCAGACACTCCTACCAGTCCTCTCTCATCGGCTCTATCTACTGTGTACAGAGAGAGCATTTGGGAAGGACAACAACTGTAGTCTCTTAATCTTGTTCTTTTTCCTCCCTCTCCACTTAAAAAAATAAATAAATACTTTTTTTACACTTTTTTCAGCTGCTCTTACTGTAACTGTTCTACCTACTTCATTACCTTATTTTGCTGTTCTGTGTGCTCTTAAGTGTTCAACTGCTCTTATTCTGCATTTAATGCTGCTTGTCAGTAGCCTGATTAAATTTATCTGCTATTCTGCGCATCTTAGTTTTGGTTTTAGCATTTGTGCTTCAAGCCAGTTATTTTACATTTAAGGTTTTTGTGGTCTACACCCTTGTGGACACACCTTTATCAAAACCCGTTCCCCATAAGTCAGCCAAGTATTCAGAACACTATGTCTGGACAGTTCCCACCAGTTTCTCTTGCTAGCCTGGTCGACATGGGCATACTGAGACAGTGTAGCAACTGCCTCATGTTCACGGACAGTTTAGTTCGCCTAGCACATAATTCTTCTACTTGCCAGAAATGTATCTACATCAGTAACCTGGAATCCATGCTGTCTCACACCACAGTCAGTACTCCTGACAAAGAGGAGATTGCCAGCACAAACACCACACCACCCACATCACATAGCCAAGCACAGTACATGCCCACCTATGTAGGGGTCCTCAATAAAAACTTACCTAAACACCAGAGATCCCCCCAAAAATACACTCACAGACATTCCACGCATAGCACCAAACACATCACACACAGTAGACAACACACCAGTGTCTCACAAACACAGCCCGTTAGCCATAACAACAAACCAGCGCAGCCCATAAGGCATAACAATGAACCAAACATGCTAGTCATTGGCGACTCAATACTGAGACACACTGATGTCCCCCTCATCAGGCTTGACAAGAAGGTCGCGGTCAGTTGTCTGTCAGGTGCCAGAATCTGCCACATCACGCAAGCACTTGAGTCTCTCCACAGCAGGTACAAGTATGACTCTGTCATAGTCCATGTTGGTGTGAATTACTTGAGGCGTACCTTCCTGGACTATATGAAGGGAGACATGATTGAATTCTCAGGGTTTGCGTCCAAGACAGGTATAACCCTAGACCTAAGCAACATCCTACTATCAACAAGAATGATACTGTATTACCAGCAAAAAATAATTGACTTCAACAGTTGGCTTAGTTTCTGGTGTCTTTCCAAGGGGATCCAGTATCTGTCTGCCTGGGATGACATGATTGATAGGCCTCGATGCTTTAACAGAGATGGCCTCCACCTGTCAGCACTGGGGTTCTGGATCCGGGCCAAGGCTCTTGCCTCCCCCATTGAGCCTTTTTTAGGCTATGTTCCAAGGGCAAATTTTCCAACATAAAAGACCTGTCAAAAAGCATATTGAAAGTCATGCTGCTTAATGCTAGAAGCCTTAACCTGAAAATGCAGTCACTGGAGGCTGTCCTCACACTGGAAGATGCCAGTGTCTGTGCGGTCCTGGAAACGTGGTTCAGGGCTGTGGAGATTACCCCTGCCTTACCAGGCTATACCTCATTACACACTTTTTGACCCCAAAACGAGGTCTGAAAGAATAAGGGTGGTGGAGTCTCTATCTTCATTAAGAACAGGCACATCTCCAGACTGGTTTGCCAACATGGCACACTGGAATTACTCCAGGTGCATCTGACAGTTGACAAGACATCCATCCAAGTTACAGCCAGCTATAGACCCCCCTCTTCATGACTCAAGACCCCACTCCTCCTACGTGGACCTACTTGACTTCGTCAAGGTACCCCCTAACACTCTGATCCTTGGAGACTTCAACTACCCCACCATGGACTGGGTGAACTATTCATGCACTAATGCACTCACCCAACGATTCCTTGTTGTAACACACTAGACCAGCTTGTCTCATCCCCCACAAGGGGAGGTAACATTCTGAACTTGGTTCTCACCAACATGGGTGACCACTGTACTACTCCCATAGTATGTTATTCTCTGGTGACATCAGATCATTGGTCTCTATCATTCAAAGTTTCTATCCCACCCAACCCCTCCCCAGCCGTAACTAGGCTAAAAAACTTCTCAAAAGCTGACTACAACCTCATAAGGGAGGGTGTCATAGCTTCACGCCACCTCCACCACCCAGAGGATGTAGACAACTATGCTGAACAGTATGCCAATGCAGTATGCAAGCACCTGTAAAACTGCATGGACTGTGCCATACCTAACAGAACTAAAACCTGCTCCTCAAGGAAACATAAACCTGGCTGGTGGACATCCTGTGTTAACAGGCTTTACAACAAAAGGAAGAAACTGTTGTCCAAGGGTAAAAAACAAATTCCAAATTGGAAAAACTCCCTCCTCAGTCTCAACAAGCAAATTAGATCACTAGTGAAAACCTCCAAAGCCAATTATGAATTGAAACTAGCCTCTGAAACAAAGGGAAACCACAAAGCCTTCTTCAGTTACATCAGAAACCTCCATGGCAAAGCCCAGGTTTGTTCTGAATTAACTGTACTACCTACACTGATCCTGTTGACTTAGCCTGCTGGCTGATGGGTTCAGCGCAAGCTTCACCCCCCTATCCCCACATACGCCCATTCAACATCCCTGGTACTTGTCCCACACCTCACATCTCTATAGATCATGTTAAAGGCCGTATCCAAGGCAAAGAACACAGCTTCCATGGGACTTTATTGTATCCCAGACTGTATTCTGCACTATCTCTAGCAAGAACTAGCTTCACCATTGAGCACCCTATTCAACCACAACCTTATTACAGGCTTCATTCCAGCAGAGTGGAGAACTGCCATTGTCATCCCCTTGCACAAAGGTGGTGCCACTACTGACCCGGGAAACTATCACCCCATTAGCTTGAGAGGTCTGATTGTAAAGCCATGGAGTGTATTATTATTGATCTCATAAACAAGGACATAGGCAATCTCCAAGCACTTGACCCCACCCATTTTGGATCTGTCAGTGGCAGATCTTGCCTGGTTGACATCTTTGAGATGGTCACCAAGACCTAGGAAGAGGGAAAGCCAGTACATACAGCTTACCTTAACCTGGCCAAGGCCTTTGATACAATCCCCTACGCGGCCATCATCGAAAAGCTAACACAACTTGGCATAAATCCCTATCTCGTCAGGTGGGTGGCCAACTGGCTCACCGTTAGGACCCACATGGTCACAATAGGTGCCATCACCTCCAACAGCAGACCTGTCACTAGTGGTGTTCCCCAGAGATCTGTCCTGTTACCCCTACTTTTTGGCGTTTACTTCTCAGAGGTCCAGGCAAACACAAAGGGCCTGTGGCTGACCAAGTTTGCGGATGACTGTAAGTTGGTTGCTGTCATTGATTACCCAAATGATGTTAACATACTGCAAGAAGGTCTCACAGCAACAAATGACTGGTGCCAAAGTCATGGCCTTAAGTTAAACGCCAAAAAATGGACTATCATACAATTCAGCAACAACATGGCCCCTACTGATTACCACATCAATGGCAACGCCCTTAGGACACAACCTGTGGTGAGAGACCTGGGTATTCAGGTTGACAACAATCTCACATTTGACCGTCATGTAGCAGCAGTGGTCAGAAAAGGCTTTTACTTGGTTCATCTAATAAGTAAAGGGATTGCATCCAGAAAAAAAGGAGGTTATTACCTCTCTGTACTCCTCCCTCATTAGGCCTGTAATTGAGTATAATGCCCTGGGTATGTACCTCTCCAAGCACTTGTACCAACTGGAAAGGCCACAGAAATACCTCACAAAGAGAATCAATGGCCTCCAACACCTGTCCTATGTGGACAGGCTCAAATCACTATCACTGTACTCTGTATCATACAGATTTCTCAGAGGTGATCTGTGTCTCCCCTACAAGGCAATATTGGACCCTGCCCTACTAGAGATGCTCCATATCCATAAGTCCAACTCCTTGCACATTACTCGCTCGAAAGGCCAATCCTAATATGTGACATCAACAAAACCTGCTGGAGAGACAGGTTTGTCTCCCAGAGGCTGCCCTGTCTCTGGAATAGACTTCCCATACATGTCAAACAGAGTACCTAGCTGACCCTCTTCAAGCGGAGCCTTGATGAGTGGATGGGAAATCACAAATTTGTCCCAGGGGTTCCACTTTTGTCCCTCATTGACAGGGACGACAGGTGCTGACTGAGATTTCTTGTTTGGGAATAAATTCTTTGTGTTTGTGTGTGTGTGTGTGTATATATATATATATATATATATAAAGTGTGCACGCATGCAAGTGCAATATGTGTGCATATAAGGCATTATTTATGATAAACTTAACATATTAGAGTTAAGCATTATTAATGTATACATTCTAGTAAATGTTGCTTTTTTTTACTTATTCAGTATCACGTATTGGCTATGTGTTGCACATGCAATCTTCGTCAGTGTCTTTGTCAGAATTTTTTTCTTTGTATTGCTAACTCTATTTATTACTTATCTTTGCCAGTGTAGCCCGAGTTGTGGCTGAAAAGGATCCTGGGACCATTTCATGTTCCTGGTTACCAAAGTATAAATAAATATGAAGTAGAAAAAAGTGGGGGGGGGGTGAACATGACAGAAATAAGTAAGAAACTAGTAAAGCACACTTTAATTCTGCATAATTCATGAGAGAGAAAAAACTTCCCACAGAAGGCATTGGGAAGTAGCAGTCAGACTGTTTGGAGTCCTAGTACTTGTCACCTATAAATGTACAGCAAGGATCACTTATGCAGTGAGAGTTTTCACACCTCAGCATGAGTGTGTATGTGAGGAGGAAGGTCTCAGTTATTTTAGAACTACAAAATAATCCCTTTACAAAAGCCTGCTATTTACCCTTTTTCTTTTGCTGGAAGTAGCTAACAGCTATTTATAGCATCAAACAAGATCTGATGGACACATAAATGAGGCTCAGTCAGGGAAATGTAGACGTATCTCTGTTATACAAAGTGTGTTTAGATACCAGTACTTCACAGTCCTGCCATTCTATCTTAATGGCATGAGAAAACAACACCGCTTCCTTATGTCTAGCATGACTCAACTAAAGAGGACTTAAAATGTATTCTGGGAAGAAGGAATGAAAGCAAGAAGACAAGATCACGTTACCAAGGCAGACTCCATCATCTGCCATTTTGAGGGAAACACGTTAAAATTGTAAAAGAACCACTTGGAGTGATTTTGAGGCATTAAAATAGCTTAAAAAACAAAGATACAATGAAAAAATATGTTTTTGCGAGTTCTAAAGTGGAGTTTTCCTTTAAGAAGTCCAGAGAAGCATCCAATCACTTGCCACTTGAAGATGCTCTGGAGCTGTCAACAGGAAACCAGTACAAAAGTTCAGTTGGAGTTGCATAGCAAGGGAAAGAGCAGGAAACCGTGTTTTGGAGGGAGAGGCCAGTGAGTTTCCATGTGAAAGAGCAATGGATGACACAGGATGCAGCTGAAAAGAATGTCACAGGAATATGTTATGTAACTTTCTGTAGAATGCCCGTAGGAAACAAAGCACAAAGATTGAGCCCTCTGTTTAGAAGAAAATGATCTCAGGAAAGAGTACATGATTTAATAGTGCTGGATAGCCATATTAAGATTGATGACATAGATTACAGAAAGTTGGTACAACCCAAAAGTTAGAGGTCTGATAAAACAAATTAGCACAGTATTCAAGGCTATTAACAGAAATCCATGTGGTATAACAGAAGTAAGATATATTACTTTGAAGCTAAATTAATAACAGAATCTTACCACAGAAACACAGAGCAGTAAGGTAAATGAAGGGAAGAAATCAAATGCCATAATGGAAGTTTCAAGTAGAGAAAACTATAAAGCAATTAAGGCAAGTAATGTCACAGTTAGAAGAGTATAGAAAAAGGAACAGATCAAGCGAAACTAGTTAGCAAGACAAATATGATAAAAGCAACGTTCAGTGGCATAACAGACCAGGGTTTATCGTACACTATTGCAAATAAACTAAACATATGAGCACACGCAAAAAAAACATGTATTTATATATTTATTTATTGCATTTGTTGCCCAGGAAAGTCCACTGGGCCTAGGAAGAGCCCATTTTCATTGGAGGCCCGGGAAGAAAAGCTCCACAGTATTGCACACATAAGCTCCACAGTAATACATACTTAAGTAATAGAACAATGTTGATGCATACAAAAGTAAAAAATGAAGTTGAAACATGGGACAGTCATTCCATTGATTTCATACAAAAATCCTTAACTATATGCAAGAGTAAAACAGTGTAGAATCAAGTATTATGGGCAGTAGTGTGACATAGGAGGAAAAGTAGTGGCAGAAGTGACTAATGTATTACAGACAGCTGTAGATGTGAAAGTTGAGTTCTAAGGTGAGCAGAGCTGACTTCTGGTTAGAAAGTTGGTTATAGGTCAGAGTTAGTCGAGGTGACAGAAATGAGTCAGAAAGGTACAGAGGAGAAGAGGGAAGTGAAAAGGAAATCAGGTGCTGGGGTAAGTGTAAAGGAAAAGTACAAAATAAGCAGCTCATTGGTGACCCAAAAAAGTTTTATAGAGGATTGAGAAATGAAGCAAAAGGAATAGAAATGTCACCAAGAAAAGAAATACATAGTTTGAAGAAATATGTGTGAAGACCCTGTGGAACATAAAGATACTGAATGGATAGAAGTTAAAGAAACCAGGATGAAATAATGGCCAGAGAAACTGAAGGAAAATTAAGAAAAGCTCCTAACTGGAAAACCTCCGGCCCGGATGCAGTACCTAATTTCCGGCTAAAGGTATTAACATCTTTAAATGAAGATTTAGCCCTGAGTAAGAAATACTGGTGTGCACACCCCCAACAGACACCAACCTGGTTAACAATGGGAAAAATACTTCTTAAGAGTGACCCTGCAAGCTATCCTACATACCTTAGATAAATATAATTTGCCTTCTGATGATGTATAAACTATATGCTGGAATTGATGCTAACAGTGAGTCATTTAGAAGAAAACTCAATCATGGCAATAGAACAAACAGGTAATAAAAGAAAGTTATATGGAACAAAAGATCATTTGTTGTTAGTCATACTGGAAAATTGTAAAAAGGGGAAGAATCTAAGTATGGCATGGATAGATTACAGAAAAGCATTTGACAGCATCCCACATTCATGGAAAATGGAGTGATTGCAGATGTATAAAATATACCCTACGAAAATGGAGGCTTGCAGATGTATAAAATACACCCTACATTTATCAGTTGCATCACAGTGACCATGAAACTTTGTCAGACCACTTTGAAGCTAAGGCATGTTAAAGGACAAATTGATATCCCCAGGATAAAAATTCAAAGGTGGATATTCCAGACTGACTGTCACCATTGCTCTTTTGTCTTGCCCTTAACCCAGTAAGCTGTCAACTTAACAGTTTATGGTTACAATTTGGCCTCCAAAAAACAGCAAAATGTAAAGATTTCTCACCATCTTTTTGAGTAAGAACACCTCAGATGAGGAGTTGAAAGCACAACTGCAAGTGGTCAAAATTTTCTCAGATGGTATAATATCATGTGATCTTGGAAAATGTGCAAAAGCAGCATTTGAAGCAGGAAAGCTGCACCACCAAGAAAGTAGTCTGGGACAGGAATGTGATATAAAGGGACTTGAGCAGAAGGGAGTGTATAAATATTTGGGAATTGATGAAGGATCCGTAGTAAAACATTAACAAATGAGAACAAAACTCAGTAAGGAATATTTTAAAAGACTAAAATTAATACTGAAAATAGCCCTGAAAATGCTCTTCCTGTTCTGACCTATGGTTTTGAGGTGAGTGACTGGCCCAAAAAGGTATTGATCAGTTGGACAGGAAAATAAGAAAAATGCTTCACACTTGTCAAATGGTATATAAAAATCAGCGTATACCAAAATTCTATATTACTTATTCTGAAGAAGATGTGGGTCTCCTCGAAAGCAATTACATGTATAGATCTGTAATTGTAGGAATACATACTTGCAGTTTTTGCTACACTACATAAATGTGAAATTCTCATCTCCTCTCTAAAGTTAAATAATCTCAAGTCTGTATTCATTTTAAGTTTTTATGGGTCCTGGTAACTTTCTTTAGCAGTACTTTGACATCTGTTTAATCAACACAATTTGGCTGACTATATAAGAGATTCTACAGACATGCGAGAGTGACCGTCCCTGGGTAGGGGAATATACCCTTTTCCCCAGTGATTGTGTGGTCTTGGAGTTGGAATATATATAATTAGCCCCCCCCCCTCGCAAAAACAATTTAAAAAAATTATGCTTTCTTTGTGGTTTTTTTTTTTTGTAATGTTTTACATGAGCCAGGATTAATTCTCAGTGCATGCGTAGTAGCGTTTCATTGTGCATATTGTGGATCAATTTGTTTCGACATTATGCATGTCAACATAAATGGTATTCAAGCAATTTACGTAGATCCATTTATATACCTCTTGGCAACAACACTGAAACAGCAGAGGAATTTTTCCACTGAGTTTCAAGCAGCATCCCACAGGAAACAGTCATCCTTGGTGATCTCAACATTGACTGGCTTTTAATCAGCAATAATACCTCAGATAGTGCAATAAATCTCTATAGCCTTACCCACTTAATTATCATTCCTACTTGACATAATAAACAGAGAATCCCCCTTAGACTGGATTACGACCAACTCACCTCACAGAATCCTCACTAGCAGTACCCTTCCTGATACCATCAGTGGCTGTTTTCTTATCTATATAATTAGAGACCACATCACCACTCCTAAACAACATTAGTACAATCTAGCCCGAAACCTCTGTAATTTCAGTAAAGAATCTTTCATCTCAAGTCTAAAACTCTTCGACTGGAGCCCTCTTAACACACTCCCACTAGATGAAGCTGTAATCTTGTTTAATTCTATCTTCCTCAATGTTCTAAATACCCTTGCTTCCATCAGAACAAAATGTGTCAAATTCAACCCAGCCCCATGGCTAACTAGACAAACTAAACAAATAATGAATGATAAGAACAAAGCCTGGAAAGAATGGAGAAAAAAATAGCTAACAGCTACTAAACCTTTAAGAAATTTAAACAAAAATCAGATTAGATGTGGAAACTTCCTACACCAATCAGCAAAATAATCAGTTAAAGCTCCAGACTTTTCTGGTCTTCCATTAACCAACTCTTATGTCCAGGACAAATCAGTCAGCCCTAACCGTATATAGATACAGACACAGAATGTATTGCCACAAGTTTTAACAAGCATTTCATTCAGATAGATGTTCTTAGTGTTTCACTGTTGCAGTCATCACACTTGGGTTATCTGCCTACAGATAGCGCTCAGTCGGCCCGAATACCAGAGTCCTGGGATTTCTGCGTCGGATGCTGTTGTCTCTTCCATGACGTCAGGTCATCAGGGGTATAAAACATGCAGCCAACGCCATTACATCATCTTTTCTTGCCGCGTGGGAGTCCAAAGCAGAAGCAGTTTGCAAGTGCCGGTCGGCCGCTACCTGAAATTTTCGTTTTTCGAGTTTCAGAACTGAAGTCTTCTAAAGCAATACCCCGTTTGGGATCCTTTTTTCTCGCTCTAACCGATGTCAGAAAAAGTTGTGTGTCTTGCCTGTGGAAAGCAAATACCTCACAGAGATTTTCATTCTTACTGCGTCTTCTGTTTAGGCCCAGACCACAAAGTTCCTCGCTGTAGGTTTTGTGCCTTCATTACCGCCTGAACTATTCGTCATTGGGCTGTTTTTGTCGCTAAACTCTTTCGCTCTCGTTCTTTTTCCAAAATGGCTTCCATAAGCCATCTGACTGCTGATCTTCTGAAAAAAACATAAGGATGGAGACAGACCGCATAGGTCCAAAACTGCCGACGATGCTTCCGTTAAGCTAGTCACCAGTTCGCCGGTACTCAGTGAGGTGCTTTTGCAGCCCCTGATACCCGCTTCTACAGATTCGTAGGCTTCTGCTGAGACCCATTCGGAGTCCGGTATGCCACGAGATGCTTCTTTGTCTGTGAAACCAGTGGATGTCTCTACCTTGGATGGGTCCGGAGCGGCTGAGCAGGCACCGGCTTCTGAGGGTGTATTCCAATCTTCCAATGTTCGCATTAAACCGCCAGCTGCATTTTTGACTAAAAATACAGAGTTTCTCAGGCCCAGAGTTCGCACTACGCCTAGAAAACCAATAGAAAACCGATGACCAAAGCGCATGCCCTGCATGCACAAAACTGGATGTCCATTACCCAGGACTGGTGGGTCCTAAACATTGTATCCCAGGGATACAGATTCTACTTCCGCTCACTGCCAACCCCAAGCAGGTTGCCAGACCTTCCTCCAAAGCAGTGGGCAGAGGCTCAAAAGCAAGTACTTTCCCTTGTCAATATCAGGGCTATTCAACCTGTGCCTATAGAACAAATGGGACAGGGTTTCTACTCCAGACTTTTCCTGGTGCTCAGAAAAGAGGGCTCTTGGTGCCCTATCCTAGAACCGTCAATTCTCAACACCATCCTGGTGGTCCCAAAATTCAAAATGTTGACTCTGCAACAGCTTCTTCCTGTGCTAGTCAAGAACGCCTGGCTAGTCACCCTAGATTTAAAAGAAGCTTATCTGCACATCCCCGTAAGGGAATCTTGCAGGAAATATCTACATTTCAAGGCAGACTCTATGCACTATCAGTTCTCTGCACTTCCCTTTGGCTTATCTACTGCGTCCAGGGTATTCACAAAGTGCCTGGCTCCAGCCATTGCATACTGCAGGCAGAGAAATATTCAAATTTACTCATACTTAGACGATTGCCTGATTCAGGCGGACAGTCAAGAATTGTTACTTCAGCACCTGGCATTTGTAAAGAGACTTCTAACTTCTCTGGGGTACACCATCAACAAAAAGAAATCACAACTGGTGCCCAACCAAAAGATTGTATTCCTGGGAGCAAGGTTGAACACAACTTCCCAGATGGCATTCCTCACTCCAGAAAAACAGGCTTATTTGACAAACTACTTCAAACTAATGGCCACCAAAATCCAGCTATCTGCAGGAAAAATACTGCAAGCCCTAGGGTTCACAGCCTCATGCATTCTACTAATTCCATATGCAAGACTGCATATGAGGAAACTTCAGTGGTACTTAACAAGTCTCTGGTGTCCACATTCTCAGGACCTGGAAACACTGATTCCTATCATTCCTTGTGTAAGGGCAGAGTTCCTTTGGTAGGCAGAGGCATGCAACCACAACAAGGGACTTCCTTTCACTCAACCCCTTGCCGCCCTAATAGGGTTACCACCTGTCCCACTTTGTGTGGGACAGTCCCTCTCTGGGCAGTTGTGTCCTTACCACAAATATTAAAAATGACAAATGTCCTGTGATTGTAGGACATAGTTATGTTCCATATTTTATGTAATAGTTCCATAAAATAGTTAATTCTGTATCTAAAATACCTAAATGTTACAAGAAACAGAGTAAGCAACTAAACCGCTAAAAGAATAAGCGGTCACTTAGGCATAAAAGTAAAGTACTATCCTTTGTACTGACCATGGGTATGTGTCGGCCTGTAAAATCTGATGCGTGTCCCGAAGATGTCCCACTTTGGCCATTTGAAAAGGTGGCAACCCTACGCCCAAACCCTGACAACAGACGCATCAGACTATGTGTGGGTAGTTCACATGGCAGGCAAATGCATTCAAGGCGAATGGAGCCCAGAACAAATTCCCCTGCATATCAATCAAAAAGAAATGTTAGCTGGACAAAATGCTCTGAGAGCCTTCAAATGCCTTATCCTTCCAGGAAAACTCCTGATAAAGACAGACACCACAGTTATGTGGTACATAAACAAGCAGGGGGGAAACTCATTCCTACCCTCTCTGCAGGTTAGCTATGGCCCTATGGAACACAGCCCTGAGCAACAAAGTGCACCTGCAAGCTCAATTCCTGCCAGGCAAACAAAATTCACTGGCAGATGACTTAAGCAGAAATCTACTGGACCCACATGAGTGGAAGCTGGAACTCAACTCATTCAAACTTCTAATCCACAGGTGGGGAACTCCAGAGGTGGGCCTCTTTGCCTCCCCCTAAAACCATCAGTTGAGCAAATTTTGCACCAGAAATCCTTACAGCCAAGTGTGGAAAGTGGATGCCCTATCCTTTACATGGGAAAACCTCTCAGTTTATGCCTTTCTCCCTCCTCTCAAAAGTGCTACTTAAGATCAAACAGGACAGGCCAAGGACTATCCTTATTGCCCCAGACTGGCCATGCCAGCACTGGTACCCACTCCTACGCAGTCTGACAGCAGTGTCACCCTGGCACCTACATCAGACACCCTCCCTGCTGTCCCAGCAGGAGGGACAGATTTTGCATCCACAGCTGCAAACCCTGACCCCTACAGCCTGGCTTATCCCCTGAATACACCACCAGCAACCCTCAGCAAACCGGTGTTAGACATCATCCATGAGGCCAGAAGGCCTAGTACTAGGAAATCCTATTCAGAAAAGTGGAAAAGATATTGTTCTTGGAGCCAGTGTCAAGGAATGGACACAGCTGTGCCCACCTTACCTCAAATCCAAGATTACCTAGCAGAGCTACTCCACAAAGGCCTATCCTTCTCCTCAATTAAAATTCATGCCTCTGCCATCTCAGCCCACTATAGTACTGAGCCACTTCTATTTTCTCACCCTCTCATCAAACAGTCCTTGAGAGGTGCTAACAATTTAAGGCCCCCGAGGAGAGCTTCCACCCCTGCCTGGGACCTTAACTTTGTATTAGAGAAGCTCACACTTCCCCTTTTGAGCCTGCTGCTACAGCAGAGTTAAAATGTATCTCTTGGAAAACAGCCTTACTTCTAGCCATCACTTCAGCAAAAAGAGTGTCTTGAGTTACAGGAACCCTTCATTGTTTTCCATGTGGACAGGGTTTCCCTCAGAACTAACCCATCATTTATGCCCAAGGTGGTATTTAGTGTGGCTGTAAACCCAATCCATCCATTTACCAACCTTTTTCCCTAATCCTCAGAATAAAGGGGAAAGGATTCTGAACTCCTTGGATGTGCGCAGACAGCTCAGGTTCTACCTTGACAGAACTAAACCCTTCAGAAAATCTGACCAGCTGCTAGTCAGTTTCTCTACAGGGGCATAGGGCAAGGCCATCTCAAAGCAAACCATTTCCAAATGGATAGCACACTGCATCAATTTCTGCTACAGACACCATGGAAAACCTACTCCACAGGGGATGAGAACTTATTCCTCAGGGGAGTCTTTACCAGGGACATCCTGGAAGCTGCAACCTGGAGTTCTGTACACACCTTCACCAAGCATTACCACGTACCTATTTTTTCTAAATCCAGAGCTGGATTTGGCACAGCAGTCTTACAAGGCCTGCTAGCCAGCCACAATACTTCTTGACTGCCTCCACCCTTCTTCAGCTTTGGAAATCAACCCAAGTGTGATGACTGCAACCGTGAAACACGAAGAACATAGTACAGTTGTGTACACTTTCCATAAATGTAGATGTTCGATTCACTGTTGCAGTCCTGGTTACCCTCCCTCCGGCCCCCTGACTTTTCTATTCTTTGCACCTATCCTCTTTTTTGGCCATATCTTATGGCAGTGGTATTTACGTTTTACTAGAGGTGTTCCACACCATGTAATTGCTTTCTGTTTTGGGGGCTCCTGACATCCGGGGCAAGAAAAACTGATGTAATGGAGTCTGCTGCATGTTTTATATCCCTGATGACCTGAAAGAGACAACAGCATCTGACGCAGAAATCCCAAGACTCTGGTGTTCAGGCTGACTTGAGGGCTACCTGCAGGCAGATAACCCAAGTGTGATGACTGCAACAGTGAATACACTCGAACATCCACATTTATGGTAAGTATACACAACTGTACTTTACTTCCATCCTACAAAATAGTACCGCTGCAACAGATATAAATCCATTACCAGGCAGCAGCTCCAGTGATATTTTAGCACAGTCCCTACCTCCTTCATCAAAAAAACTACTGGACCAGATTTAGCCTACCTCCCTCGTTAGATAATCTCATATCTAAATGTCTAAAAATTGCAGCCGAGGCTTTAGCTCTACCAATCTGTGTACTCCAGTTTCTGTTTTGGAGCTGTTTATATGTGCCCACTGTATGGAAGAAGTCATGTATACTTCCACTGCATAAAGAGGTAATTCTACTCACCTCTCCTGTAGACCAATCGCCATACTGTCACATCTGGCCAGAATGTTAAAGAAATGCTTACATGCCTATCTCCTTAATTTCCGTCTGGATGAAGTTGGGTCACCAAGTCAATATGGTTTTTGACCACACCACAGCACCATCACTGCCCTACTTAGCTTTGCATCTTTCATGAACTGTCACAGAAATAAAAGCATTCTAGTATCTACAGTTTTGTTTGACTGTTCAAAGGCTTTCAAGACCGTCTCCCTTACCCTACTCATATGCAAGCTCTCTGCTCTTGGACTTGACATCTCTTCTCTCACATGGTTTAAAAGCTATCTCACTGGAAGATCCCAACCTGTAAAATAGATAAAACTCCTCTTCTTACCTACCTATAACTGTAGGAGTACCTCAGATATCTGTTCTTGGCTGCATTCTTTGCAGCATCTTTGTAAATGACCTCTGTAAAGCCAGTAAACATGCTACTGTCAGTGTTGCAGTATGCCGATGATGCCACTGATGTTCTTCGTGTTTCACTATTGCAGTCGTCACGCTTGGGTTATCTGCCTGCAGGTAGCCCTCAGTCAGCCCGAATACCAGAGACTTAGTATTTCTGCTTCGGTTGCTGTCGCTTGAGGACTGACGTCATCATCAGGGGTATAAAAACAGGCAGCCGACGCCATTACATCAGTCTTTCTTGCCGAGGAACCTGAAGCAGAAGCAGTTCACACGAATGCCGTTCAGCCGCTTCCTGAGTTTTCGTTTCCAAATTGAATCATCCTGAAGTCTTCTAAAGCAAGTACCCCGTTAGGGATATTTTTTTCTTGCTCTAATCGATGTCAGAAAAAGTTAACAATTGTCTCACCTGTGGAAAGCAAATACCACACCGAGATTTCCATTCTTACTGCGTCACCTGTTTAGGCCCAGACAACAACGTACCTCGCTGTTGGTTTTGTACTTTGTTCAACACCCGAACTATTTGTCGTCGGGCCCTTATTGTCACTAAATACTTTTGCTCTCGATCTCCGTATTCCGAAATGGCTTCGGTAAACCATCCGACTAGCGATCTTCTGAAAAAAACGTAAAGATAAAGACAGAGAGAGACCGCACAGGTCCAAAACTGCCGATGACACTTCAGTTAAGCTAGTCGCCAGTTCGCCGGTACTCAGGCACTTTCACAGCCCCTGATGCCCTCTTCGATGTATTCACAGGCAGCTACTCAGACCTGTTCGGAGTCTGGTATGCCAGGAGACTCTTCTTTCACTACTGAATCTGCGGATGTCTCTACCTTGGATGGGCCCAGAGCCACTGTGCTGGCACCAGCTTCCGAGGAAGTTCTTCGCATTACCGATATTCCACCCAAACCGACGACTTCTTTCACATCTTAGTTCTTTCTAAAACTACCGAGTTTCTATGATAAAGAGTACGAGCTACGCCTAAAAAAACGACGACCCCCCCCCCAAACTCAAGCACCTGCTTCCTTGCCACAACTTCAAATGCTTCAAATGGCAGAAGAACTGATGATGCTGATTAGGGGAAGCCAGCCTTCCCCTGCTAAGAGAAAAAGAGACCTGTCCCCAGCAGCTTTAACAGACCAGGAGTCCAACGACTTGCTGAGGTTTCTGAATATGAAGACATGCCTTTATTTGCTTATGAGGATTCAGATGCAGAGGATTTCATTCCCTCTGCTTCCCCTCCAGAGGATTTTTCTTTTGGTGTAACTCTACATACTTTAAGAGAGCATTTCCACTGGGAATGCCAGGATTATCCTCCATCCAAAAAGAGACTCAGAGAATTTTTAGATTTGCCACAACATAGACTTTTAGCAATCCTTCCAGTTCTGGATGTTGTGGATGGTCTTTATGGAATCCAGTCTAACTCCTGATACTTTACCCCCTGCTCCAAGGAAACCAGACAGATACTACAGAGTCCTTGACTCTCACAAATTTCTTTTCAAAAATCCTACTGCTGACCCAGAGGTCATTTCCCAGGGGACTAAAGGTATAAAAGCAACAACAGCTAAGAATCTCACCTCTTCGGACAGGGATTCCCGAGCTTTAGACCGATGGGGTAAAAAAGTATACACCTCTGCAACTCTCGCCATTAGGGCATTGAATTGCCAGTTTCACATTCTGAAATACTGGCAACATATTATGTAACTTATTAAGCAAAAATTATCTACATTTACAGGCTGTGCAGAAAATTAAGAATCACAGGAGCTTATGCATTCTGCAAGCCAAGTCAGCAAGCATACCTTGCAGTGTGGCTTTGAAGCCCTAGAAGCATCTTGCAGGGCAGCAGTCACTGGTTCTGTACTGAGAAGGCATGCTTGGCTTAAGGAGCAGACCTTGCCAGACCATGTCAAATCACAATTACTAGACACTCCTTTGAACAAGGACAATCTGTTTGGCACCAAAGCAGAAGAGGTTATAAAAAAATAGATGGAAGAAAAAGCTAAGTCTATGCAGACAGTCAAAGATTTTTTGCAAGTGCAGCCTCCAAGATTCAGTAAGCATTGCCCCTCGAAATTTTTGTCCTTTCCAGCCCCCTCAAGGCCATCTCAAACTAGACCCAGGGGAAACAGACCCCCCCCCCCCACCAGACTACAGTCTCAGGGTATGCAGAGATCTAAGCAATGGAGTTCCACCACTTTTAAAACAGGGAGTATGGAAAGAATTCTTAATGACTTTTCAACTCCACTCCTCACCTCTGCCCAACTGCTCGTGCCCCTAGGAGGAAAATTTGCCCATCATGCAAAAAACTGGACCTCCATCAGCAGCAAAGGCTGATGGGTCCTCAACATTGTATCCCAGGGGTACAAATTTTACTTCCACTTACTGCCACCCCCAAAAGCTTCCCAGACCTTCCTCCAAACCAGTGGGCAGAGGCACAAAACCAAGTCCAATCCCTGTTCTCCATAAGGGCAATTAAAACCTGTTCCTGCAGAACAGATAGGTCAAGGGTTTTATTCCAGACTTTTGCACTTGGCACCCAATCTTAGATCTTTCCATTCTAAACACCTTCCTGGTGGTACCAAAATTCAAAATGCTCACCCTTCAGCAGCTTCTTCCTATGGTGTCCTAAGATGCCTGGCTAGCCACCCTAGACCTAAAAGAAGCCTATCTGCACATCCCTAACAGGGACTCATGCAGGAAATACCTACGTTTCAGGGCAGGATCTATGCATTATCAGATGTTCTTCATATTTCAGTGTTGCAGTCATCACATTTGGGTTATCTGCCTGCAGGTAGCCCTCAGCCGACCTGAATACCAGAGTCTTGGATTCCTGCGTCGGATGCTGTCTCTTCTTCCATGACGTCAGCAGTATAAAACATGCACCCGATGCCATTACATCAGTCTTTCTTGCTGCACAGTGCCCAAATCAGAAGCAGTTCGCAAGTGCTGGTCGGCCGACTCCTGAAATTTTCGTTTTCGAGTTTCAGAACCCAAGTCTTCAAAAAAGCTAAGTACCCCATTGGGGATCCTTTTTCTTGCTCTTAACCGATGTCAGTAAAAGTTAACAATTGTATTACCTGTGGAAAGCAAATACCTCATAAAGGTTTTCATTCATACTGCATTCCTTGCTTAGGCCCAGACCACGACGTCCCTCGCTGTCGGTTTTCTGCCTTGTTCAACCCCCGAACTATTTGTCATCAGGCTATATTTGCAACAAATTATTTTGGTACTCTGTATAATTATCCAGAAATGGCTTCGGTAAGCCATCCGACTACCGATATTCTGAAAAAATGTAAGGATAAAGAGACCGACTGCATAGGTCCAAAACTGCTGACGACACTTCCGTTAAGCTAGTCGCCAGTCCACCGGTACTCAGTGAGGCGCTTTCGCAGCCCCTGATACCCACTACTTCAGATTTGCAGGCCTCTACTGAGATTCATTCGGCTATGGAACCTGCGGATGTCTCTACCTTGGATGGGTCCGGAGCCGCTGTGCAGGCACTGGCTTTTGAGGGAGTATTCAGGCCTACAGACTTGCATGTTAAACCAACGCCATCTTCTTCATTCAGGCCTAAAACTCGCAGCATGCCTAGAAAACCGACATCCAAACCATATGGTCAAGCCATATGTCTAAAAAACAAATGCTTAGAATGCCTGAAGACCTTATCACCTTAATTAGGGGAAGCCAGCCTTCCCCCTGTAAGAGACCTAGAACTGATTTTCCTTCTAATTCTTCTGATCAGGAATCTGATATTTCTGTTTCTTCTGATTACCAGGATTTGCCCTTATCTACCTGTGAGGATTCTGATGCAGAGGATTCCATTTCCTCTGCTTCCCCTCCAGAAGATTTTTCTTTTGGTGGAACCTTACATACTCTTGGGGAGCATTTCCGCTGGGAAAGCCAGGATTACTCTGACTCCAAAAAGAGGCTTAGCAAATTCGTACTCCTTCCTCAACACAGGCCTTTAGCTATCCCTCCTGTTCTGGATATTGTAGATGATGCTTTCCTGGAATCTAACCTTTCCCCAGACACCTTACCTCCAACTCCCAGTAAACCTTTCAGATATTACATTCAAGAATCCTACTGCAGATCCAGAGACCATTTCACAAGGACCAAAGGGCATTAAGGCTACTGCTGCCCAAAATCCTACCCCTTCTGATAGAGATTCTAGAGCCTTGGACAGATGGGGTAAGAAGGTATACACGTCTGCTGCTTTGGCCATTAGGGTTTTAAATTGCCAGTTTTATATGTGAAAGTACCAGCTGCATATTATGGGACTTCTTAAACAGAAACTAATGTTGATTCCTGACTGTGCTGAGCACAAAGAATTACAGGATTTAATGCATTCTGCAGAACAAGTTCGTAAACATACTTTGCAATGTGGTTTTGACTCTTTAGAAGCATCTTGCAGGGCTGCTGTCACTGGGTCTGTACTTAGAAGGCATGCTTGGCTTAAGGAGCATAATTTGCCGGATCATGTTAAAGCTAAATTACTGGATGCTCTTTTAAACCAAGACCGCTTGTTTGGCAACAAAGCAGAAGTCGTCCTCAAAAAGATGGAGGAAAAAGCTAAATCTATGCAAACTGTTAAAGACTTCTTGCAAGTACAGCCTCCCAGATTTAGTAGGCATTGGCCTTCAAAGAATTGGTACTTTCCAGTTTCTTCCAGCCCTCTCAGTCCAAACCCAGGAACAGCAGACCGCTTAGGTTACAGTCTCAGGCTAAGGACAGGCCTAAGCAGTGGGGGGCTCCCACTTCCAAAGCAGGGAGTAGTAAGGCACCCCCATATGGAAAAATGGCACAATGACTTAACCTTAACTCTTCCTAGCCCTGCTTAACTGCCTGCTCCCCTTAGGAGGAAGGCTCGCCCTGCATGCAAAAAACTAGGAACTCATTACCCAAGACAAATGGGTTTTGAATATAGTTTCCCAGGGATACAGATTCTACTTCCACACCCTACCAACCCCAAACAGTTGGCTAGACCTACCCCCAAATCAGTGGGCAGAGGCCCAACAGCAGGTTCTCTCTTTTCTAAGTATCAGGGCTATTCAACCTGTCCCAGCTGAAGAAAGGGGTCAAGGTTTTTATTCAAGACTTTTCCTGGTTCCCAGAAAAGACAGCCCCTGGCGTCCTATCCTGGACCTCTCTATTCTAAACACCTTTTTGGTAATTCCAAAATTCAAAATGCTAACACTTCAACAGCTTCTTACTATGCCTGGTTGGCAACCTTAGACTTAAAGGAAGCTTACCTGAACATTCCAATAAGGGAATTCTGCAGGAAATACCTATGCTTCAGAGCATGCTCCATGCACTATCAGTTCTCTGCACTTCTCTTTGGCTAATCTACTGTGCCCAGGGTATTCACAAAGTGTCTAGCTCCAGCCATTGCATTTTGCAGGCAGAGAAATATTTAAATATACCCATACTTGGACGATTGTCTGATTCAGGCAGAAAGCCAGGACTTGCTTTTAAAACATCTGGCATTTGTAAAGAAACTTCTGACCTCACTGGGGTACACCATAAACGAAAAGAAATCTCACCTAGTACCCTGCCAACAGATTGTATTCCTGAGAGCAAGCTTGAACACAACTTCCCAGATGGCTTTCCTCACTCCAGAGAAACAATTTTATTTGACAACCTACATCAAACTACTGGCCACAAAGACCCAGCTATCTGCATGGAAAATTCTGCAAGCCCTGGGGTTCATGGCCTCTTGCATTCTACTAATTCCATATGCAAGACTGCATATGAGGAAACTACAGTGGTATCTAAAAAGCCTATGGTGTCAACATTCTCAGGCCCTGGAATCAATGATTCCTATAATTTCGTTGTATAAAGACAAGAGTTTCTTTGGTGGGTAGAGGCCTGCTACCATAACAAGGGGCTCCCTTTCACTCTACCTCCTGCCGCCCAAACCCTAACAACAGACGTGTCAGACTATGCATGGGGGGCTCTCTTGGCAGGGCAGGGCAGTGCAGTCAGGGCAAATGGAACCCGAGACAGATGCACCTGCATATCAACCAAAAACAAATGTTAGCTGTACAGAATTCCCTGACAGCCTTCAAAGACCACATTCCTCCAGGACAGTTATTGGTAAAGACAGACGACACCACAGTTATGTGGTACATAAACAAGCAGGGGGAACCCACTCGTACCCTCTGTGCAGACTAGCCATGGCTCTGTGGAACACAGCCTTGAGCTACCAAGTGCACCTACAGGCTCAATTCCTGCCAGGCAAGCTAAGTTATCTGGTAGACCTAAGCAGAAATCTCATGGACCTACACAAATGGAAACTGGAACCAAAAATATTCAACCTCTTGAGGAGCAAATGGGGGACTCCAGAGATAGACCTGTTTGCCTCCCCTCAGAACTACCAGTTGGACAAATTCTGCACAAGGACTTCCTACAGTCAAGCTTGGAAAGTGGATGCCCTGTCCTTTACCTGGGAAAGCCTCTCAGTTTATGCCTTTCCCCCTCTGCCTCTCCTCTCGAAGGTTCTGCTAAAGATCAAACAGGACAAGCCAAGGGCAATACTGATTGCACCAGACTGGCCACGCCAACACTGGTACCCCCTCTTGCGCAGTATGACACTGCTGGAACCATGGCACCTGCCTCAGACCCCTTTCCTGCTGTCCCAGCAGGTGAGCCAGATTCTGCACCCTTAGCTTCAAACCCTGAACCTTGCAGCCTGGCTAATTCCTTGAGCCCTCCAGTAGCCATCCCACAGTAAGTAGGTGCTAGATGTCATTCTGGAGGCAAGGAGGCCTAGTACTAGAAAATCCTATGCTGAAAAGTGGGAAAGGTACTGTTCCTGGAGCCAGACTCAGGGGATGGGCACAGCGGTGCCCAGCTTACCTCATATACTTTAGTGCTTAACAGAAATGCTCCACAAGGGTCTATCCTTCTCGTCAATTAAAATTCATGCATCTGCCATTTCAGCACATTATAATACTGAACCACCCCTCTTCTCTCACCCTCTGCTAAAGCAATTCCTCAGAGGGGCCAAAAATTTAAGAACCCCCCCCCCTCCCAGGAGAGCCCCTACTCCAGCCTGGGACCTTAACTTTGTATTGGAAAAGCTCACTCTCCCTCCTTTTGAGTCAGCTGCAACTGCAGAGTTGAAATTCCTTTCTTGGAAAACAGCCTTCCTTCTAGCCATCACTTCAGCAAGAGGAGTGTCTGAATTACAGGCCCTCATGGCAGTGGAGCCTTTCATTATCTTCCATGCAGACAGGGTTTCCCTCAGGACCAATCCTTCCTTTATTCCCAAGGTGGTGTCTAGTGTGGCCCTTAATCAGTCCATTCATTTGTGTACCTTTTTCCCGAATCCACAAAACAAAGGAGAATGAATACTGCACTCTTTGGATGTGCACAGACAACTTAGATTTTATTTGGACAGGACCAAGCCTCTCAGAAAATCTGAACAGCTGCTAGTTGGCTTTGCTACAGGGGCAGAGGGGAAGGCCATTTCAAAGCAAATAATTTCTAAATGGATAGTCCATTGCATTCATTTCTGCTATAAGCACATTGGAAAACCTACCCCACAGGGGATAAGATCACATTCCACCAGGGCTTCATCTACCTCTACAGCCTTTCTCAGAGGTGTCCCTACCAGGGACATCCTAGAAGCTGCTACCTGGAGCTCTGTACATACCTTCACCAAGCATTACCACATGCCTATTTTTTCTAAATCCAGAGCTGGTTTTGCCACTGCTGTCTTGCAGGGATTGATAGCTGTCCCTAATGCACTCTAACTTCCTCCTCCCTTCCTTAGCTTTGGGAATCAACCCAAATGTGATGACTGCAACAGTGAAACACGAAGAACATAGTACAGTTGTGTACACTTACCATAAATGTAGATGTTCGAGTGTATTCACTGTTGCAGTCCTGGTTACCCTCCCTCCAGCCCCCTGACTTCTCTTGGCTCTACCTTTCCTTCTTCTTTGGTGTATTTAAGCTTTCTGGTGTATTTGCTTTTTGATGGAGGTGTACCATAACATATAATTGCTTCCCATTGTGGGGGCACCTGACATCTGGGGCAAGAAAAACTGATGTAATGGCATCGGCTGCATGTTTTATACCACTGACGACCTGACGTCATGGAAGAAGAGACAGCATCCAACGCAGGAATCCAAGACTCTGGTATTCAGGCCGGCTGAGGGCTACCTGCAGGCAGATAACCCAAATGTGATGACTGCAGCAGTGAATACACTCGAATATCTACATTTATGGTAAGTGTACACAGCTGTACTTTCTCTGCACTTCCCCTTTGGCTTATCCACTGCTCCCAGAGTCTTCACAAAATGTCTGGCTCCAGCCATTGCCTATTGCAGACAGAAAAAGATCCAAATTAACCCGTACATCGACGATTGCCTGATTGAGGCAGACAGTCAGGAAAAGCTGTTGCAGCACCTGACATTTTGTAAAGAACCATCTAACTTCCACCGGGGTACACTATCAACGAAAAGAAATCAAAACTAGTCCTCCGTCAAAAGATTGTATTCCTGAGGCAAGCTTGGATACAGCATCCTAGATGGCATTCCTTACTACAGAAAAACAAGCCTATCTGACAGGCTACTTCACTCAAGTGGCCACCAGAACCCAGCTATCCGCAAGGAAAATCCTGCAGGCCCTAGGATTCATGACCTCTTGCATTCTACTAATTCCATATGCCAGACTGCATATGAAGAAACTTCATTGGTACTTAAAAAGTCTTTGGTGCCAACATTCTCAGGACCTGGAAACCGTAATACCCATCCTACCTCGTCTAAGGACAGAGTTTCTTTGGCGGGCAGCAGCATGCAACCACACCAAGGGACTTCTTTTTACACAACCCCACGCTGCCCAGACCCTACCCCCACAGATGCATCAGACTATGCCTGGGGGGGCACATCTGGATGACAAGTGCATTCAGGGCCACTGGAGCCCAAGACAAATTCATCTGCACATCAACCAAAAAACAGATGGTTAGCTGTTCAGCACATTCTGACAGCTTTCAGATCACTACTCTCACATGGACCCCTGCTAATAAAAACAGACTACACCACAATTATGTGGTACATCAACAAGCAGGGGGGAACCCACTGTTACACTCTGCAGGCTAGCCATGGCCCTGTGGAACACGGCCTTGGACATGCATATTCATTTGCAAGCTCAATTCCTGCCAGGCAAACAAAACTCCCTGGCAGACTACTTAAGCAGAAATCTCCTAGACCCACACGAGTGGCAATTAGACCCTAGCACCTTCAGCCTTCTAATCCAGAAATGGGGGACCCCAACGGTGGACCTTTTTGCCTCCCCCTGCAATCACCAGCTCAGCAAATTCTGCACCAAGACACCTCACAGCAGGGCCTGGAAAGTGGATGTCCTATCCTTCCAGTGGGTAAACCTCTCAATCTATCCATTTCCCCCTCTCCCTCAGTGACCAGCCTAAGCAAGCAGGTGCTGGATGTCATTCTTGAAGCCAGAAGACCCAGTACAAGGAAATCCAATGTTGATAAGTGGAAAAGGTATTGTTCCTGGATTCATTCTAAAGTAGAGGACACAACACTGCCCTCCTTACCTCTAATCCTGGATTACCTAGCAGGTCTACTCCACAGAGGCCTATCTTTCTCCTCCATTAAGATCCATGCCTCTGCCATCTCGGCTCACTACAACACTGAGCCCACCTCACTTCTCTCACCCTCTCGTCAAACAGTTCCTGAGAGGGGCAAACAACTTAAGGCCACCAAAGAGAGCACCCACCCCTGCTTGGGAACTTAACTTTGTACTGGAAAAGCTCACGCTGCCCCCCCTTTGAGCCTGCAGCATCAGCAGAGTTAAAATTTGTCTCTTGGAAAACAGCCTTGCTTCTGGCCATCACTTCAGCTAGAAGAGTGTCTGAGCTGCAAGCACTTATGGCTGTGGAACCCTTCATTATTTTTCATGCTGACAGGGTCTTCCTCAGGACTAACCCTTCCTTTATGCCTAAAGTGGTGTCCAGTGTGGCTCTCAACCAATCTATCCATTTACCTACCTTCATCCCTAATCCTTAAAATAAAGGGGAAAGGATCCTGCACTCCTTGTACATGCACAGACAGCTCAGATTCTACCTTGATAGGACTAAGGCCTTCAGGAAATCTGACCAGTTACTAGTCAGTTTTGCACCAGGGGCAGAGGGCAAAGCCATTACTAAACAAACAGCTTCCAAATGGATAGCACACTGTATCCATTTCTGCTACAAACACCATGGGAAACCAACTCCTCAGGGGGTCAGAACACATTCCACTAGGGCAACTTCTACCTCTACAGCATTCCTCAGGAGAGTCCCTACCAGGGACATTCTGGAAGCTGCTACCTGGAGTTTTCTGCACACCTTCACCAAGCATTACCACCTGTTTATCTTTTCCAAATCCAGGGCGGGATTTGCAACAGCAGTCCTGCAGGGCATACTAGCCAGCCCTAACTGTTCTTGACTGTCTCCACCCTTTCTTCAGCTTTGGGAATCAACCCAAGTGTAATGTAATGACTGCTACAGTGAAACACGAAGAACATAGTACAGTTGTGTACACTTACCATAAATGTAGATGTTTGAGTGTATTCACTGTTGCAGTCCTGGTTTCCCACCCTCCAGCCCCCTTTTCTCTCTCTCTCTCTCTCTTCTCTGTCTCTATTTCTCACCCCTTACAGGGCTATTGGTATTTACGTTTTACTGGTGGTGTTTTTCCCACCATAACTTAGCTCCTTATTTGGGGGGCTCCTGACATTTGGGGCAACAAAATCTGATGTAATGGTGTCGGCTGCCTATTTTTATAGCCCTGATGATCTGACGTCAGTCCTGAAGCGACAGCAACTGACGCAGAAATACTAAGTCTCTGGTATTCGGGCCGACTGAGGGCTGCCTGCAGGCAGATAACCCATGTGTGATGACTGCAACAGTGAATACACATGAACATCTGCATTTATGGTAAGTGTACACAGTTGTACTTTCTGTGCTCTGCCACTAACACCGAACTGCAACAAATCACTCAAAAATCTCTTGCATCTGTTGAAACCTGGCACCTTAAGTCTCAACTCTGTCAGGTTCCAGCTGCTTAATGCATAAGTCATTGACTTTCTAAGCCAGAGATTGTGGGTTTGAGTCCCATCTGATATGATCTTGATGGGACTGTGTTTGACATAGTGGTTATGGCATGGGGTTTGATTCTGACCCCTGGTTATTAGCTAGACTTAAAATGGCCCTTCTGGGCAGTTAATCTAGTGTTCACTTATGAGTAAATCAAAATTAATCCTGTTCTTTCTCAAAAGTATACCAAACTAAAGCCCCTTTTTACAACAACCTCTTTAAATTACACTTAGATTGAGCTGGTATTTCATAGAAAATTACTGTTATCGATTGAAAACTTGAGAAGATATTCTCATAATTGAAGTAGTTAGAAAATAAAAAAAAAAAAAAATGTACCAAAAATTTGGAGTACTGTAGTGGATCAAAGCCCTTCTTATTTCTGCAGCTAGGATACGTCTAGTATCTACCCTCTTGCTTCCAAGACTCTTGTATGCTACCCCTGTACTGACTAGTTTGCAGGCCACACTATCTCTGATGTTGGACCAATGTTACAACAAAGTAGCTAAATTTGCTACTAAACTGCAGTACCAATCCCACCACTGCCTGTCCCTTAAGTATCTCTCCTGCTGAAACTACGACAGCTTTTACATTTTCCCAACTAGGACTTGCAGATAAGCTCCTACTAACCTTTATTATTCTCCACCCCTAACATATTAATTACAGCTTTACCAATCAAACAGGCCACTATGTTCCAATGATCAAACTCTTTCAATTTCTAAGACAAGTACTCAGCTGGTGATCCCTATACTCTTGATTTGCTGCCATAATGTGGAACTCTGCCATTATCCCTCAGACAACACTACAATGATATAAGATTTAAATTCCAGTTAAAAAAAAATATATGTTACAGACAACTGGCTTCTCCTGCTGTACTCCCAGATAACTTCCCAGCCACTGTTCCTACTTTCCATCATCTTGCTTCTCACTGTTACTTCACTCCACCCTCCCTTACCCCACTCTGTTTGTTGTTTTGCTCCAGCTTAGTTTCTAACTTTGTCTCAATATCATTCCAAGCCCTTCCATAAAATAATCACATTATTTATAATTATACCTATTCGGTCTACACAAAAATCTTTCCTTTCATCGCTTTCTATATTCCACCAACTGAATTACAGATAATTACAAATAACCTTCTGTAACATATGAGTACACTGAAAAGACAGCATTTGGACTGTATTATGCTTCTGTTGAACCACATACCCGCTGTTACTACACTTAGGAAAATGTACCCACAGTATGCAATATCACATGTAATAACCACTGCCTGTAAAACCAAATGTAATTTCTGCTTATAACTGGCCGCGTCATTACTTTTCTGAAACTTTTTTGAACTACTAACTGTAAGTTGTATATAATAATCTTGTTTTGTATTTTTCTTGTACTAATGACCACCTGTATTTATGTAATTTTACTGTGTACTTGAGCATGTTTTTTTTACTGTGTACCCAATCATTGTTTTTTGTGGAACTTTTCTGGGCCTTTGCTGAAAAACTGGTCACTTCTGTGTACCCAGTCTAACTTTCCTGGTAAACAAATGCTAATAGATGTGGATCTGTGCAATAAATAAAAAAAATTTTATTTATTGATTTTATTTTACATTTGTTAACCAGGTTAGTCCAACTGGATATATTTCCATTTTCAGCAGAGACCCGGGGAGAAAAGCTCCACAATAACATTTAAAAGTTTATAATTCAGAATTATGAGAGAAAAAAAAGTAAAAAATGTAAGACAAAAATAAACGAGAGAACAGTAGTTACAAAGTCATACTGAATAAGCAAACACCATATTCAAAAATAATTATTTACACAAATATAAAGAAATACATTACTTAAAAATAAGAGATCCTTAGCTAAAGAGAAGTATGCTAATTAAGAAATACAAAAACTTAGAAAGGAATAAGATACTCTTACAGTAAAATATGTGAGGTTGTTTACAATATGTTCACAGTTATTTCATATCCTATTTGCAACAATAATTTAAAACAGTTACCGTTACCCAGGAGTAAAAAGCTGAGGGGAGGCAGGATAGAGAAAATGCAATTAGTTGGGGTAACAGAAGGGCATAACCAGTGTGTTTTAAGATGTTGCTTCAGCCTTTGCTTAAAGAGTGGGAAGGAGGGGAGTACTGTTAGATCTGATGGCAACATGTTCCAATATTTTCCAGCGGTATTAGAAAACAAGGAGTCACCTGTCAAGTTATTAGACTTGGTAATGCTAGCCAGTAGTTTAGTGGAAGAGCGTAAGGAACTGAGGTTTGCATAGGGGGTAATAAGGTTAGAGAGTATCAGTGTGTTGTTAGGTTGATAGAATATCCTATGAACAATGGTAAGTTGGGAAAGTATCATAATGTTTTTTAGTTCAAGCCAGTCAAGCTGCTTTAGGTTCAGACAGTGGTGAGTTCTAAATGGGTTTCCAGTGGCAAACCTGGCAGTATTATTATAGGAGTTAGTTTAGTGAGATTATTTTTCTTTAGCTTAGTATAAATGGGGGAAGCATAAAGAAGAGTGGAGATTAGATGGGAGTAGGCAATTGTAGTTCTGGCTGTTGGTGTTAAGAAAGGTTTTATTCTATCTAGAGAGCCCAATTTTCTATTTACAGTTTTTATAGTGTTATTTATATGATTGTCAAATGTAAGGTTGTTGTCAATTATTAAGACTCCTAATAGTTTGGTGGTAGAGTCTGGGGTTATGATGGTGCCATTATTTGATTTGATTGAGAAATTGATCGGGGGGACTTAATGTTAGGTGTGAAAAGTAAGAGCTTGTTTTTTTTGGCATTCAAAAGGAGGCATCGTTTTAGGAGCCATGCCTCGACTATGTTGAATACTGAGTTAGGGATTGTAGTTCAGATGTGGAGTTGGCAGAACATATGAGCGTGGAATCATCTACATATTGTGTGCAGGTAGTTTGAGGGATCGCTAAGTAAAGGTTGTTGATGAATACTGAGAATAGAAGTGGACCGAGAATGGAGCCCTGAGGGACTCCAAGAGACTGGCAGGTAGGAAGATAGTTTATTCTCCCAAAGGACTGTTTGTTGCCTATTGTTAAGGTAGGACTTAAACCAGAGAACAGCCTTGGTGTCACGAGCAAGGGATTCAAGAGTTTTTAGGAGTAGGGGGTGGTTGACCATGTCAAAGGCTTTTGACAGATCAGTAAAGAGTGCAGATGAGAGGATGTTGTTACGGTTTTTATTGATAGAGTCGGTGAAAGATAGGAGGGCTGTGGTGGTACTATGAAATGGCCTGAAGCCATGCTGACACTTAGCTAGTATATTATATTGGGTTAGGTGGTTAATTAGTTGATGGTGAATAAATTTTTCCATAACTTTTGCTAAGGGTGATGAGAGCTATAGGCCTGTAGTTGGAATACTGATTGGAGTTTCCACCTTTATGTAGACAGATAATGTGGGAGATTTTCCAGATATCTGGGATGGTTCCTTCATTTATGGTTCTGTTTATAAGGATGGATACCGGATAAGCAACTGCTTTGGCTGCTTTTGCAGGTATTCAGATGGTATTTGTTCTGCAGAGGGGGTGCATGGCTTAAGTTTATGTATACGATTTTGGATGTACAAGGTAGTGATGCGTTGTATTTGGAATGTTGGGAGAGTATTCGGTAAAGAGGTTTGGAGATTAAAGTTGTTTGTGGACAGTTGACAGGCTGGAGATTTTATGGTGTATATGAAGAAGGTATGAAGGCATTGGCAGTTTGAAGGGAGGTATTGTTAGCCCCTAGAGGGGGTGGTGTACTGGAGGGGTGGTGTACTGGAGTGCCCTGGGTGAAGGAGTCTATTAACGCTAGACCAGAATTTTTGTTGATTGTTATGGTAAGATTGCTGTAGTTTACAACAGTAGTTTTTTTTTTGTCAGTCAGTATAGCTTTTTTAGTAGTATTCCTTAGCTGTTTAAATGTTTGTTGCTCTGAGATATTTTTAGATGCTTTCCACTTGGTCCAAGATTTATTCCTAAGCAATATGAGTTGTCTAGTTTCTTTTGAAAGCCAGGGGGCAGGTTTGGACTTCATTCTGATAGAACGTTTAGGAGCATGCCCATCAAAGATAGTTAAGAATTTAAGAGTTTAAATATTTAACTGCCTGCTCAAGAGGGAGGGTTTTTAGTGGGTACCAGTTACAGGCATTAAGTTCATTATAGCAATAACCCACGCCTGGGTGTGGGTAATGCTAAATTTACCCACGGTTGGCGTGGTTTGGTCCCGAGGGCGAAGCCCGAGGGACCAAACAGCCAACCGTGGTAAATTTAGCATTACCCACACCCAGAAGTGGTTATTGCTATATTACGACATTATTTAAGAAAAGAAACTGTTACTTTTCTTAAATAATGGCATAGTATAATGCCTGTTTACTGCCCTTCCGCAGATGTCTGGCATCCGGCAGTTCTGATGTACTGCGCCTGCGCAGTACATCAGAGTTGTGTAAAGCAACGGAGAAAGCAAGATCTCCGTTGCTTTTATGTCTCGCTATGTTAAATGAGTTTAACATAGCGAGACAGTTTTAAAATAAGCAACGGACATCTCCGTTGCTTATTTTAACTGTCTCGCATGTTAAACTCATTTAACATAGCGAGACACTAAAAAGCAACGGAGATCTTGCTTTCTCTTGCTTTTTAACTATGTTAAATGGGTTTAACATAGCGAGACAGCTTTAAAATAAGCAACGGAGATCTCCGTTGCTTATTTTAAAGCTGTCTCGCTATGTTAAACCCATTTAACATAGCGAGACAGTGTTTAAAAAAAACGAGTTATACTAATGGAAAAAAGTCCGGGCGACCGGACCTTTTTCCATTAGTATAACTCGATTTACAACGGGCACGCTGGCCAATCAGCGTGCACGTTTTGGGGGGATCATGGTATAATTTGGAATAATACAGGGTTAAAATGTTTGTTGGTTCGAGAGATCTTGTAAGTAGGGGTGTTAGGGATGTCATTCTTTTGTCTTATAATGTAAGTTAACATATGATCACTTAAGTCATCTAGTAGAGTCCCTACCTTGTAAATTTGTTGTTGTTTATTAATGAGTATCCAATCTTAGATACTGTCTTTGTTGTTGGGTTTGTTAAGTCTAGTGATGGTGGTAATAGTTTGACTAAAGCCATGAAGATTAATATGTGATGAAGGATTATCTGTGTCTACACATTTCCAGTCAGTATTAAAATCACCAAGTATAATGGTTTCTTGTGGGTAAGAAGTTGATACCCAGCTTAGAATGTCTTCTGTTGTAGAGATATTATTACCAGGGGGGTAGGTAGATACAGGTAATATATAGGGCTTTGGAAGCATTTAGTTGAAGTTGGGAGATAAGAACTTCAGCCTTACTATCCTGAGGTGGGTTATAAGATATGGAGGAGATCTGTAGGGTGGATTTATACAATAGTGCTACTCCCCCACCCCTACGTTTTATGCGGTCGAGTCTCAATATGTTGTAACCTGGGGGGATTATTTCATTATCTTTAGTTACAGGTTTTAACCAGGTTTCTGTAAGGCAGAGGATATGAAGGGAATGAGTATCAATGAGGGCGTGGAGATGGGCAATTTTATTATTTATACTGCGGATATTAAGATGACCTAAAAGTAAAGAATTTTAGAGACAGGTTTGGGTAGTTAGGGTGGGGGGACTGGTAGAAGGAGTTGGAAAAGTTGGGATATTTGTTGGGACTGGGTTGGGGTGGATGTCACAATCTTTTAAGGTGGGAGTTTTTAGGGCAGAAAATGGGTAGTTGAGGAAGCTGGTTTGGTATTTTAGTTTTTTTACAATTGTGTTATTGAATTTAATATGAGTAAGTCGATGATATTTGGCTAGCAGGAAGCAGGGTGTGGATGTGGTGTTTATTTGAAAATGGGTAAAGGTGTAGTTGTGACTAGCTGTTTGTTTAGGAGAGTAGTTGAAGTAGTCATGATTAACTTTGTTAATGGAGGTGAAGAGATAGGCAGAGGTGAGAATAGATATGAGAGTAAATAGTATTAAAATTTTGGTTAGGATAGGTTTAGTTGTTGAAGACATATTTTAAAGAGTTTCTTATATAGCTATAGCAGGAAACTGGGTAAGAAAGACAAAGGAAAGTAAGGGTTTTATAAAGTTCTTTGTGTGGGAGCAGTGATAGGTAGTGAATAGCCTAAGAGGTTTAGGAGGAGGTACTGGATGTTGGAGGTGAGGGAAATGTAAAATAGGTGGGGTGTGGTTAAATTAAATAAATTGATTGAAGTATTAGCTTGGATGGTTGGGAGAGAAGGTGTGGTTAAGGAAGTATAAGTTTAGGACCCTTGGGGGTGGGTGGGAATTGGGGGTAGGGTAGTGGAGCGGAGTGAGCCCGCAGGGCGAACGGAGCGGGAAGAGCCAAAGGAAGGTAGAAGGCAGGTCTGCCTGGAAACAATCAGAAGAGTAGAGGGCAAGTTAGAAGGTGAGTATATAGTATTGCTGAGAGAATAGTTAGCATACAAATAAGAGCAGAGAGGTTTGGAGGACCACACAGGGCACAAATTACATAGACAGCTATACTTATAGAAAGTCAGAGAGGAAAGGCTGAGATGGACTAGACCGTGAGAGAAAGGAAGGAGAGAGAAGATGTACTAGCAGCAAGGAGCAGGAGAAATACAAAGTTGAGTTAGTAGTAATGCAAGGCAGTAAGTGGGAGACTTCAGTCAGCAAGAAAAGGCAGAAATGCTGTTGAGAGAGGGTTTGGACATAATGTCCGGGGAGGAGAAGAGTTAGGATGGTAGAATAGCACAGAAACAGTATATACAGGCTGATGGTAGCTATAGAGATGGAACAGGGGCTGCTGGCATCTACTTTATGTGGCAACTAGCAGGAGAGCACTGTAATGGCTGTTATATTATTCACTCTAACATTAACCAAAACGTTAGTTCATCATATAGCACATTCTGCAGGGACACATACTTCCAAGGTACTTTTTTTTTAAAGCTTTTGTTGGCTCCTAGGCCGATGGTCAGAGGTGCAGGGTAGAAGTTAGGATACACAACGTACTGTTGCTGTTACTGTGGCCACAAGAATACCGCAGGGGAAGGTCCTGTAGGGCTACAAAAAACAAAGAGGAGGGGGGTTATTTTAGAGCAAAGCTTCAGGAAAAAGAGAAAGGTAAAAACACTGAGTGTAGATATAAATAAATATAGGTAGGCAAATACTAGTTAACTAGCACTAACATCCACTGTGTAGGTGATTTATTGACAAAATTAGATAGGAACACAGCAGCATTTAGACTATATACAAAAGATGTACAGTAAAAACAGCAGGTAATGGCAGTGCAGTAATGATATTCACAAAAGATATTCAGTAAAAAACGGCAGTTAATGGCAGTGCAGTAAAGACATTCACAAGGCCAGATAAAGCACACCTTCAGTAATGTTATGGACATGAATAGTGTTATACAGTATTACAAGCAATTGTCCCTCTGTATATTTTAAATTAGACCTTCACAGAAGTAAAATGCACTTGAGACTTTGGGATAAAGGGTCACCTTGCAAAAATACAATTAGGCGTGAATTTATCCTGTATTCTAATTCCGTGATAAACACAGCATTTAGTGAGATGGGTATACTTCCCTACTAAGCTGTTGACTTTTGCAACTGCATAAACTAGCCATTTAATATCCTTATTTCCAGACAGCCGGATAATTCACTAGAAATGCAGATAATTAGGCTAATAGTTATAATGCAGTCGTACGATTATATGGCTTCATAAGTGTACGAAAGTAATATATATTTGTTAAGAAGCGTGCAGGGTGCAAGCATATAGCAATAGCGTCCTTTGCGACCAACAAGTAGCATGAGATACACCTAAATACAAGATTCTCCCTAAAAACAATATAAAAAGTATAGATTTACTTGTAAAGGAACCAGTAATGAGTGTTCGTCTAGTCCTGGCGCTTCTTCCACTTAAACAGTTAGATTTCAAAAACCTAATACGATCCCATGCTAAACAACTATTGTTTTCCTGTGGTTTCCATTAAAACAGGGTCAAATTATGTTAAAAACAATGTTATAAGCGTTCAAAGCTAATAAAGGAAGCAGGTACGAGTGTCCGTATAAACCCGTCGCCTCTTGTGTTCAAACAGATTGGTCTCAGTAATCTAATACAATCCCATGTTAAACAACTGCCTATTTCTGAAGTAACATGAAATCTTATAAATAAACACTAAATCACAGTATTAGTGAGTTCCTATGGACCCAGTGTTCATTGCGAATAGGGTTTGGAATCAAATAAACAGGTAGCGTGTGACTCTACTTGAAACGCTATGCTTACTAGCTAGATAGCGACTAAGAGTGTTTAAGAGAAATAAATAAAAATGTACTTGTTTACATTTCCAGAGAACAGACAATTGATTTTTTTTTTTTGGCTCAAGAGTACACTGCAAGGAGGCTTGGGTAATGGCTACACCAGCTGAACAGCTCTTTTCCTTTGTGCTTTCCATCTCATACCCCTGCTTCCCGTGGTGATCCAGAAGTTCAGACAGGAAGGGTTAAAAATCTTGTGGATGGCACCTTTCTGGTCCAGGTAGCACTGCTTTTCCCTACTCTTAGAAATGTCCACAAGGAAACATAATGTACTGGCATTACTAATGGTGGACAATCCTAACTGTGGACAGGAAGCCCTTGTACACCCCATCTGAAAATGCTCCAGCTTAACAGCCTATATTGTTCAACCCTGATGTTCTTCAGGTACCACTACACATATTACTAAAAGGATAGAAAAACATTTGCTAGAATGTCCTACTTATCCAAATGGAAGAGGTTTTCCCGTTGGTGACTTGGAAGGAGCCATGACCTTAGCATGGCACTGGTGTCCATGAGTCTGCAATATGTTAGTGACCTCTCTGATGCAGGTTTGGCCTGTACCTCTTTTAAGATGCGCTTTGAGCCAGCTCAGCCTGTCCGTCCTTGGCTAGTATTGTCCTTATCCACACCATCTCTGAATGGTATATTACACTTAAGTCCACCATGAAAGAGGATTACTTCTGCTGGGATACAGTTTATGTCCTTGAAATACTAACTTAGGCACCCCTTGAACCTGCAGTCACAACCCCTGTTAAGTTTCTGACTTGGACAATAGTCACCTCAGTTTGGAGAGTGATTTAACTTCAAGTATTGATGTGCAAGGAATCCTTCTGAGTAATCAGCAAAAACTAGACAAGCCTAACTATAAAATACAGTGCTAATAAGAATAATTTATTAGCCAGGTAAGCACATTGAACATGCAGTCCTTTTTCATGGTTGGCCCGGGAGCAATGTCCGGTTACGTTACTTGCTCAGAGTCGCACAGTAGTCAGATGAGGGCTACAGGAATCAAACTCTGTACCAAAGGAACTACAATTCAGTCTTAAACCCTCTTCACCAACTCCCATATCGTAGGTAGCGATGAAGGTCTCACTCAACCAAGTATCCAACCACCTGTCTCTTTGCCCAATCCACAAAACAAAGGAGAATGAATATGCAGCTTATGGATGTACACAAACAGCCATGATATTATTTGCACAGAACCAGAGAGTCCAGGTCATCTTATTAGTTGCTCTCCATTTGCTAAAGATAAGAAGTAGGTAGTGTCAAAACAGACAGTCTTTAATTGGCCAGCACATTGTATTGGTTTCTGCTATTCATTCCTTGGGCAAGAAACTGGCAGATGTTAAAGCTCATAGAACTAGGGGTACAGTCACATCTGTGGTATACATTAAGGTAAGTCGCCACAAGAGGCATTGATAGTATGTAGTTGGACATTGTTACATATCTTTTAGGGGCACTACAAGCTGGACACTGCTTGTACTGAAAGCTAAGTTTGCTGTGGCCATACTACAAGATGTGCTGCAATCCCAGTGTCGCTGTATGTCAGAAACCTCCCTTTCATGCTAAAGTTATGAACTTATCCCCATAGTCATTACTACTGCAGCAGTTATTTAAATGTGATAATAATAGATCTTCAAGTAGATTACAATGGCAGTATAAACTCCCACCCTCCCACAATTTCTCTACTTTTATCTAGGGACATTCTGCACTGGAGTGTAGGATAGCAAACCAAACAGAAACATCATGGTGTGGAGGGTCACAACTCAAAATATGTTATGCACCTAGATAAAACTTAAACTTTAAAATATGTACTACAGAATAATAAAATAGTTGGTAGTCCACAGTTGAGTTAAAAATGGAATATTTTTTAATGAATTGCAAACAACTAGGAGCTTCTTAACAAGAATGAAAGCTTAATATCCGTTCAGTGTCAGTGCCTTTCTTTTAGTCCATTGAAGTTCTATTTTTTTTTTATAATTTTGTCTATTTTTTATAATTTTATGTCTTCATAGTTTGCAGTTTCATTGCATTATAACTAGGATCTCTTGTTTGTATGCTTCAATAAAGGATATTCCACTTTAAACTTAACTGTGGATACATACTATTTTAGTTATTTTGTAGTACATATTTTAAAGTTCAAATTTTATTAGTGAACTAGATGCATAACATATTTTAAGGAATGAACTTTAAACCATCCATACTGTGAAGTTTCTGCTTGGTTTGTTTTGACCCAGTATAGGTTGCATACTGCATTTTCTGAGACTTTGAGGGATACCATGGATTTTACTTTTTTAGTGTGGCATTCCCTATCATTTCCCCTACCTCCTTTCAGGGTCTAGGTCCTACTTATGTCTGAGTAGGAGTTGGGAATCTCTATTTCTCAATGTTTCTTTTTATTTTAGTAGATGAGGGTTTCCTTCTGCTGTATAGTTCCGCCTTTCTTGTCTTGGCCTTTATAGTTTGCTTTTCCTGTTTGTGGCTTTATTCACTGGATAAGAAAGCTCTGATATGGCGTGAGTGGATGCTTGTTTTATACTGATTGCATCCCAAAAAGGAAGGCGTCTACCTTACATGGGGACGGGGGAGTGTTCTGAGCACTGGAAGTCTGGTTGGACATCACATTAGTCAGGACTACTACAGTAGTGATTTACTCGTTCATTTTACTGTTATGGTGAGCTCTTGTGCAATTGAACTTTGTTCTTCCATGTCTAGAAAAAGTATGGAGCTTAGTAGTTTCTAACATTGTTGTTAGTATTTTACCCTGGACCTCTGCTGAAATGAGGCCATGTGCCTGTATGGACTGTCCCAGTCAGTAAGTGAAAACTAGTAAGTATTCTGTTGAAGCAGCAGCTTGGTCAGTAGCTAAAGTTAAAACTGCACTTTTTGCCGAGATTTACAATGGGATCACTGTCTTCTTTGCTTGCTTTTTTCTTTGGAAAGTAGTTTCTAGTAATTGATAGATGTCATGCTCCCCTTTAAAGCATAGCTGTTGGTAGCCTCCTTTCCAAAAAAAAAAAGTAATCCTTTATTTAATGATTAGATTTTCCTAGTTTTGTACTTGGTCATTGGTAATGGTTTTATGTGGGAAACATACCAAAGTGGTGTACCAGATGTAAGTGGAGTGTTTTTTGCCATGTACTCTCTTCCTACTTACTGAGGTAGTAGAACTTTTATGTTTAGTTTTCTTTAAAACAAGATTAACAAGCCATTTTGCACTGCCTTTTTATTTTACTAAAAGAAAGTGCAGGAAATCCTTGTGTGCTCATTTTGGAAGTAACATCACTTAAAAGTTTAATTGCTGCTGACCATTTAATGCCACAAGTCCCAGTACTTGAGAGTGCCTGAATGGTGAAAGCTTATCCCAGAAAATCAGAACATATTGCAAAGGTCAGTCTTTTCTGTGTTTCAAGTACTTATACGGTTATATTATTACTAGAAAGAATTGTCTATTTAAAGCTGTACTGCAGGTTTCATTTTACTGCTTCTGTTTTATTCAGCCATACAAAGTTTATTAAAATTGAATACACTTGATATCTGCAAAGCTTGATATTCTTTATTAGTAGTGGAATGAGGCACTGTCATTGCATCGCATTGTGTCCTAACTGGTTATGCTTTTAGTGGCACTGTTCTAATGTTATCTGGTATTGGAAATAACTTTCATAGTTTGTGAACAAAGTTCATGGTTTGAGCCAGCTCTGTGGCATAGCAAGATAAAGCCTCTACTACTCCACAGGTGACCCAGGTTCCTAACAAGTTAGGTTCTTTTTTAGCCATAGGAATGACTTTGTTTTTAGTCTCTTAAGCTGTGTAATTACTTTCTCAGATCAGTCTCATCCCTTCCATCCTCTCTGAAGGTTCATAGGTAGGTACTAGGCTATCGGCCCAAGGGCCTACATAAGCCTAGCCAACAAGGTTCCCTGGCTTACGCCACCCAAGAAAGTTATTTTCCTGTGCCACTGTCAAGCAGAGCCACAGAAGTGATCCCCAGGGTGTGTTTCCTATTTCCCATCCACTCATCAAGATTTTTCTTGAAGAGTGCTAATGAAGAACTTTGCTTGACATAGATGGGTAGTCTGGGAAGTCTCTGGGACAGGAATCTATCCCTCCAGCATGTCCTGTTTATTGTGGTGACAAGGTTTAGGTCCCTAGAGCGTGTAGCTCGGAGGAATTGGGATTTCTTTAGGTGTAGCATGTCCAACAGCTCTGGGTTTGATATAGCTTTATATGTTAGGCAGAGATCACCTCGGAGTAGGCGATATGCTACGGAGTAAAGCTGGAGTTTTTTGAGACTGTCACTGTAGGGCATTTGTTTGAGGCCAGTAATCCTTTGCGTGAGGTACTTCTGTGGCCCTTCCAGCTGCTGCAGATGTCTTGTGAGGTACATTCCAAAAGGGGCATTGTATTCTATAATGGGTCTAATGAGTGTCGAGTAGAGGGGAACAATGACCTCTTTTTTTCCTGGATGAGAAACCTTTTATGATGAGGTGTGCCACGTAGAAGGACTTCCTGACTACTGTGGCAATGTGACTATCAAAGGAGAGACTACTGTCCACCTATGTCCCAAGGTCTCTTAGCACGCATTCGGTGTTAAGTAGATTGCTGCCTATGTGGTAGTTCATGGGTACAAAGTTTTTACCAAAGGGGGTGACACTGCACTTTTTGGCATTGAGCTTGAGGCCATGGCTCTGACACCAGGCATCTGTCTCAGCGAGGTCCTTCTGTAGGATGTCCACATCATTTGGGGACTTAACTATGGCTCCTAGTTTGCAGTCATCTGCGAACTTCGTTAGCCAGAGGCCTTCTGTGTTAGCCTGTACTTCAGAGAAGTAGATACCAAACAGGAGAGGTCCCAGGACTGAACTCTGTGGTACTCCACATGTCCTGACCTATTTGAGGTCAGATTTGGAGTTTACAACTTTTACAGTGTGGGTTCTGTCAGTGAGCCAGTTGGCAACCCATCTTGTGACATAGGGATTTATACCTAGTTTAGTGAGTTTAGCTATAATTCCAGAATGGGGGATGGTGTTAAAAGCCTTGGCGAGGTCAAGATAGGCTCTGTGAACCACCTCACTCTCATCTACGGCTTTGGTGACTGCCTCAAAGAAGTCGATCAGGTTCAGGAGGCATGATCTGCCTTTCACAAACCTGAACTGGGTGGGATCCAGAGTTTGGAGGTTACCAGTGTCTTTGTTTGAGTTCCATGATGATACATTCCATGGCCTTGCAGACCAGGCTCGTCAGGCTAATTGGACGATAGTTCCCGGGATTAGTGGTGGCTCCCCCTTTGTGGAGTGGGATAACTGTTGCTGTGCGCCATTCAGTGGGCACAAAGCCTGATGCGAGGCTATTATTGAACATGGTGCTTAGCTGGGAAGGAGCTAGTTCGTTCTGAAGTTCGTGTAAAACGCAGCCTGGGATGTTGTCCGGTCCCATGGATGCTGTGTTTTTGGGTTTAGGGAGTGCAGCTTTTACCTGCGTAGTTGTGATTACAGGGACTCTGCATTCTTCCTGTATAGATATGAGCCCTGGTGGGGGTGGGGGGTAAAGTTAGCACTGAATCTATCTGCTGGGATGTTGGCAATATCGGTTGGTTCTGTAATTTTCATGCCGTTGTGCTGCAACTCAGAGCAGATCTGGGCGTTGCCATCGAGATTCTTGACATAGCTATAGAATGCTTTGTTGTTGTCTGTAGAATCAGTGGCAATTTTGTTTTCGTAGCTAGCTTTGGAGGATCTTTTAAGGGATCTCAGCTTCTTACTGAGGCTGACCAGGGAGCTTCTCCACTCCTGGGATTTTACTCTCTTTTGCAACAGTTTCTTCCTTCTGTTGTACAGTTTATTTATGGCAGAGGACCACCAGATTGGCTTCCTTTTTTTGGAGGATAGCGTCTTGGTTCTGTTTGGGATAGCACGATCCATGCACTCGTGTAAGTGCTTATAGAGTGCATTTGTGTAGAATTCAGCAGTTGTAACTGTATTGTCCATCTGCATGGGTGTCATGAAGTTCACCACTTCTGTCTTAAGAAGCATGAAGTTGGCTTTGTAGACATTTTTTACCATGGTTTCCTTAATGGGGGATAGGGGCGGGATGTGGCTATCAAGGGGGAATGATTAGCTTATGGTCAGATCTGACCAACGAGGAGTTGACTTCAGGTGTGGAACACCGGTCACTCATGTTGGTAATGACTAGGTCTAGGATATTGTTGCCCCTGGTGGGGGTGTGGATAAGTTGATCCAGAGCATTGGATTTTATGAATTCCAGAAAGTGTTGAGCTAAGGAGTTGGTACACGAGTATTTTTCCCAGTTAATGGTGGGGTAGTTGAAGTCACCCATTATTAGGGTGTTTGGTTGAACCCTAATATTTTCCAGTACATCAAGAAAAGAGGAGTGGGAATCCTGGGACATGGTGGGGGATCTGTAGCAAGCTACAATTTGGATTGCAGTTTTGCCCAGAGTTAGTTGCACTTGGATAACCTCGGATGCATTATGCTGAGCAACTAGCCTGGAGGTGTGGATATCCTTAATGAATATGGACACACCTCTGCCTTTGGTGTTTCGGTCCAGGTTACATGGCCGAAAAGTGTGGCATGAGTTATAGCCTGGTAGTGCAGGGGTGCTCTCTGGAACCTTGAACCAGGTCTCGGTCACTGCACAGATATCGATGTTCTCCATTTTAAGGAGTGCCTCGAGTGAGTGCATTTTGAGATTGACTTCTAGCATTGAGTAGCATTACACTCACCTGCAGATTGTAAAAGTACTGCCTTTTAAAGGAAGGTTTAGCAGTTACTTTAAGGATTAGAACATGTAAATGTATAATCTGCTGGAGAAGTTGTCTGAACAAGAAAAATTTTCTCTCCCCCTTAATACAAGTTAAGCTCAACTTTTAGATTTGCTTATATGGCTTCTTTTCTTTAGAAGATAATTTTGGATAATGTCTCATGTTCCTGCTGTTCATAACAGTATTTTATACTTTGTTAGTCATTCTTTGAAAGTTCCTTTTGGCAGCCATAAAGATTAGAGTTTTTCATGAAACTGCCCACCACCTTCTCCTTTGTATATATTTGAAAATGGTATCATAAGGCTTTTGTGAGGACATTGTTGGTTCCCTCAAGGATGGCGCTGTTCATGGTCAGTACTTCATATAACAGAACTGTTATTGCTTTTTAAGAAACGTGTGCTGCTTCATCCAAAGATGATTTGCATTTTTTAAATGTTGATTTGGATGCAGCTAACAGCTTGTTTTTCTATCTGGACTGAAAGCTAATAGCCAGATCAGTTTTATTATTGGATATTATTGTTAATGGTTTCTCTTGAGTTTTATTTATTCCAGGCATTTTTTTGGAAGCAGTACATTTAAAGGGACATCAGGTAATCCAGAATACTGTAAAACAAAATATGTTGAATGAAACTCATTCTTCCTGTTTCCCAGGTTTGCACTTGTCTGTGTTATATTCCTGACTTTAAAGTCAAATCCAGTTTTGTGTTTTCCACTAGTCTGGCAAAGTAGAAGGTTCAGGGTGCAAGCTGTTAACAAGCTACTTCCCCTCAGCCTTCATTTGCCTACTGTGTGACCTTCAGCAAGTCACTTGACCAGACAGTGCTTTGGGTCAGTTAGGAATTTGGGCTAAACTCCCAAGTGGTCTTCTGGTCTGCATGCCTAATAACTTAATTAGCGAACTTGTGAAAGATGCTGCTTCCATGTCAAGTAAGAGATGAGGCAACATATCTTCCTTGGTGATGGAAACCCATGTTAAGTGGTGACTGAATCCACTAGCTAAACATGTTTTTATTCTGACAGTTCATCATCTCACTTGCAATATTTTTTATCTCTACTTTGTTTCATTTCTTCACAACCTCAGAACCCCAATACACATTTTTGTAAATTAAAGTGCTGTGTTCCTGTAGAATTGAAGAGAGTTTGTTTCAACTTTTTCCAGACTGTGTTTTACTTAGAGCTGGAGCTGGATTATCTAGCACCTAGTGCCTTTCCCCTGTCTGGTGCCCTTCAGCTATAAGTTGAGGCGGGGAAGACTACTGCTTTTAAAACTGTACCTAGTTGTTTGCTCCAACTTGTACCACACAAAAAGTGGCAAAGCTCTTCAGTACTCCAGTCCTGTCTATAAATACAATACAGAAATTAATTTTTGTATTAGCATTCAGAAGTGTCAGCGCAGAAACAAGTTTCAGTACTGCAGTACCAGTCGATCAGCATCTCCCAATCATGTCCCTTAACACTTAGCGCCTGGGGCGGCTACCCCTTCTCACTACTCTAGCTGCATTACTGGTTTTGCTCAACTGCATGAAATACTGTATGGGGTTAAGTAGGTTTCACACAGGATTTAACCGTAGTGGAAACAAGAAACTTGATGTCTGAAAATGTAGGTGTCGTGGAACAGATTTCATTGTTAAGTGTACAACAGAACATATTTCATTAAGTATACAGTAGCACTCCTCTTCATTATTTTCTGACAAAGGTATGACAAGTTACAGTTACAAGGAGGCACATTGCCACACACACCACAAAACAGGTTGGGTTCAGTAGTCCAGAAGGTATAGTATGCATGTTGAATACTGTGCTACCTTCAGTTAGGTAACTGTATAAGTTAATATCGGACCAGGTATCTTAAGTATGTTGGAATGTGAGCACACCGATATGGAATTATCCGCATAAAACTGTGTGACTTGGGGCAGGCCTGAGTATCTTTGTGGTTTTGATGGAGTGCTGTGTCATCAAATACATTTAAAGTTTGTTTTACTTAATTTCAGATCACTGTGCAACTTTGTTCAAGGCCTTTTGTGTTGTCTTTTGGTTTAGAGAAATAATTTGCTTGTTCTTCTGCACTGTAGATCTTTAATTCAAGATTGCTTTCAGTAGAAACTAAAAATTGAGTTGGAAGTTTCTTGATAAATTCATGGTTACAAAACTGAAAGTATGTTTGATTCGGTACTTTTTCCAGATTGTACTTTGCTTGCTTAAGAAAAATATTGCACAAATATTTGTTGTCTGTTTGAAGATTTATTTGAAAAATATATATAGAGAAAAATAATGGTTTTGCACAATGGAGGTTTTCAATACCAGTTTGGTTCTTTTCACGCTTTATGTTCAACTCTGAACAACTCCTAGCCCCTCTAGAGCTGAAAATGCCCAGTGATGTTTTCTTTTTCATTGTAACTAGGTCATGACAGTCCTGGAAAGTGTTTTGAAATGACAAGTTCCATGTTACAAAAAATATTAACAGTTGAAAGATACAGATGCAAAAACAGGCAAAGCTGAAGCTTCTGTCTCCCTGGCAAAATGGCATAGTTACTAGCTTCACAATTCCTCTGCACTCCATGTTGAGTTTGATGGGAATATGATTGAGACACTACCCTTGTAGTGGTCAATTCAAGTGTTAAATGATTGGTTATAAGACATTCTGGATGTTGGTCGGTAAGTTGAACTGAAGATGTATGTTGACCTGTTAAGTGGATAACTTTTATGCACTTTTTTTTTTTTTTTTTTTTTTTTTTTTGAAAATGCAGTCATTTTATATAATCATTTTTAAAAGTTGTTTTATTTTTGCTTTCTCATTTTTTCTTTCTTTTCAACGTAAAGCTTTTTGCTTGTGTTAATACAAAAACATTATTTAACTTTGTTTGCATATATAATGCATCATTAAATTTCTACATTTTTACAAGTTCAGAAAAATGTTTACATTTTCACCACATTTATAGTTATTGCAGATTTTACTTTTCATGACTTTATAGAAACACATGATTGATTATTCAGAAGTTTAAAACAGTATGTAACAGTATGTTTTATGTTCGGCATGCATTTAATATAGTAAAACATTATAGTGTACATTATGCAGGAGGATTTAAATAATAAAAAAAAGTATGCTGCTTTCTTTTTTGGTTAGCATAGCGAGTAGCCTCAACTGCTTTGTCTGCTGTGAAGCTTAACAATATTAGAACGTTATTGTAAGTGGAATTAACTAACCTGTCAGTGTTTTTTCTCCAACCAACAGAGCTTTACAAGACAACACGCATAACCCTAAATGAAAGGTTTACGGCCTATTTGAAGGCTGCAGGAGGGCAAACTGCCAGGAAAAAAAGCCCTGAAATACACAGGTACTTATGAAGTGCACGGATCGTTAAAATCAGTCTGTCTTTTAGTACATAAAATAAAGCAGCCCTATTCATTTTGCTAGTATTTTCCACTTTTATTAGTGGTGCTAGAAATTTCACACTTACAATTAATTCCCATTAGTCTAGACCAGTTTTTAAAATTTGTGAGAATTTCTTGGATGATTATAGTCCATATGCTTCAAAAGCATATCACTGTGAAGAGTATGGTAGTCTTTTAAATATCTTCTAAGAATAAACATCAGTGAAAGAGTGCTTGCTCTTCTCAGGGCAGAGGTTGCCATTATTTCTGTATAGCACTCAGACTTTGTGATTGCGTGGCATAGATATTTGTTTAATGAGCTTTTTTACAACTAAAACTTATTTTCCTAGGAGGCAGCACTCTTGTACACGTTTTATCTGTTTCTGTTGTGCTTCACCTATGCCTTAGTCCTAATCAGCTTCCATATCTTTTTCGTGAAGGTGTGACACCATGTTAAAGGTTTAAACTGTAAACACTCGTTTTTCGTCTGTGATCAAGGATGTTCTTTGTGCAGTCATTACATTTGGGTTATCTGCTTGCAGGTAGCCCTCACTCGGCCTGATTAACAAAGTCTCAGGTCCTGCATCAGTTGCTGTCCCTCCTTCCATGACGTCAGTTCGTGAGGGGTATAAAACATGCAGCCGATGCCATTACATCCGTCTTTCTTGCCATGCGGTGCCCGAAGCAGAAGCAGTTAGCAAGTGCCGGTCGGCCGACTCCTGAAATTTTCATTTTCGAGTTTCAGAACCGAAGTCTTCAACTAAAGCTAAGTACCCTGTTGGGGAAACTTTTTCTTGCTCCTTACCAATGTCAGTAAAAGTTAATTGCATTACTTCTGGAAAGCAAATACCTCATAAAGATTTTCATTCGTACTGTATTCCTTGCCTAGGCTCTGACCACGACGTACCTTGCTGTCGGTTTTGTGCTTTATTTAATCAGCGCACTATCCGTCGACAGTATATTTTCACCTCTAAATATTTTGGTTCTCTGTTTAATTATCCAGAAATGTCGTCTGTTATCCGTCCGACTTCCGGGATTCCGAAAAAATGCAAAGATAAAGACAGAGACAGGCTGCCGAGGTCCAAAACTGTCGACAATGCCCTCCTAAGCCAGTCGCCTACTGAGAACCATTCGCAGTCCAGTATGCCGTGAGATGCTTCAACTATGGAACCCGTGGATGTCTCTACCTTGTTTGGGCCCGGAGCCGCTGTGCAGGCACTGGCTTCTGAGGGTGTATTCAGGCCAATGGACTTGCATATTAAACTGACGCCTCCTTCTTTACTTAGGCCTAAATCTCGATCTATGTCTAAAAAAACGACGCCCAGGCCACATGCTCAGGCCTTTGTGTCTAAAAAAACAAATGATAAGAATGGCTGAAGATCTAATAATCCCCCTCCCCCCTTCTAAGAGGCCTAGGACTGAAGTTGATTATGAATCTTCTGATCAGGATTCTGTTTTTTCTGATTCTTGTTATGATCTGGATTTGCCCTTATCTACTTATGAAGATTCTGATGCAGAGGACTCCATTCTCTCTCTTTCTACTCCTGAGGATTTTTCTTTTGGGGAAACCTTAGATACTCAAGGGAGCATTTCCACTGGGAAAGCCAGGATTTTTCTGATTCAAAAAAGAGGCTTAGGGGATTTCTTTCTCCTACCTCAGCATAGGCCTTTAGCTATTCCTCCTGTACTAGACATTGTTGATGCTTTTTTGGAATCTAGTTCGGCTCCTGATTCCTTGCCTCCTGCTCCCAGAAAACCTGACAGAAGCTACAGGGTCCCTGAGTCCCACAAGTTCCTTTTTAAAAATCCTATTGCAGATCCAGAGACTATTTCACAGGGGCCCAAGGGCATTAAGGCTTCTTCTACTAAAAATCCTACCCCTTCTGATAGAGACTCCAGGTCACTGGATAGATGGGGTAAGAAGGTTTACACTTCTGCAACCTTGGCCATTAGGGCTTTAAACTGCCAGTTTCATATGTTAAAGTATCCGCAACATGTTATTGGACTGCTTAAACAGAAAATGATGTTGATTCCTGACTGTGTGGAAAATAAAGAATTACAGGATTTAATGCATTCTGCTGAACAAGTTGGAAAACGTACTTTGCAATGTGGTTTTGATTCATTAGAGGCCTCTTGCATGGCTGCTGTTACTGGGTCTGTGCTCAGAAGGCATGCTTGGCTCAAGGAGCAGTCTTTGCCTGATCATGTTAAAGCTAAATTGTTGGATGCTCCTTTAAATCAGGTCCATCTGTTTGGCAACAAGGCTGAGGACGTTTTTAAAAAGATGGAAGATGAAGCTAAATCTATGCATACTGTTAAAGATTTTTTACAAGTTCAGACTCCTAGATTTAGTAGGCACTGCCCTCTAAGAATTGGTCCTTTCCAACCCCTTCCAGGTCTTCTCAAGCCAAACCAAGACATAGCAAAAACTCCAGGTTTCAGTCCCAGGGGACACACAGAACTAAGCAGTGGGGAGCCTCCACTTCCAAATCTGGGAATAATAAGACCCCCCCCCCCCCAATGTAAACTGTCTCAATGACTTCCTTTTAAAATTTCCAAGCACTTATCAACTGACTGCCCCTTTGGGGGGAAAGATTGCTCTTCATGCAAAGACTTGGTAACGCATTACCCAGGACAAATGGGTTTTAAATATAGTGTCCCAGGGATAAAGATTTCACTTCTACACGTTGCCAACATCAAGCGGGTGGCTGGACCTACCCCCAAATCAGTGGGAAGAGGCCCAAAAACAAGCACTTTCTCTCAAGCATGGAGGCTATTCAACTGGTACCAGAAGAGGAAAAGGGACAAGGTTTCTACTCAAGACTTTTCCTGGTACCCAGAAAAGACAATTCATGGTGTCCTATCCTGGACCTGTCTACTCTAAACACCTATTTGGAGATTCCAAAATTCAAGATGCTGACTCTTCACCAGTTACTTCCTATGCTAGGCAAACATGCCTCGTTGGCAATACTAGATTTAAAAGAAGCATACTTACACATTCCAATCAGGAAATCTTGCAGAAGATACCTACACTTCAAAGCAGGCTACACGCACTATCAGTTCTCTGCACTGCCCTTTGGCTTATCTACTGCGCCCAGGGAATTCACAAAGTGCCTAGCTCCAGTTATTGCATTTTGCAGGCAAATAAATATTCAAATATACCCATACCTGGACGATTGTCTAATTCAGGCAGAAAGCCACGGCATAATTTTGAATCATCTGACCTTTGTACAAAGGGATGTTCTTCATCTCACATTGCTGCAGTCCTTACTTATGGGTAGTCCGCTGTCCTCGGTCGGCCCGAATACCAAAGTATTAGGCTGACGTCGGTCATGGGCGCCTAGATCTGACATCAGAGCGTCAGGGTATAAAGGCGCATGACCGACGTCATATCCTCAGTCTTTTTTGCCGCATGGTCCGATGCAGAAGCAGTGTTGCAAGTGCCGTTCGGCGTTCTGAAATTTTTCGTTTTCGGAGTTTCAGACCGATACCAAGTTGGGCTAAGTACCCCGTTGGGGAATATTTTTGTTTTTTCTTGCCTCAGTTACTTACCGGATGTCAGAAAAAGTGAATAATTGTATTTCTTGTGGGAAACAGATACCGCATAGGGATTACCACTCGCTTTGTATTCCTTGTTTGGGACCGGAGCACGGCGTAGTCGGGTGTCGGTTTTGTGCTAGGTTTAATAAGCGCACTATAAAACGGAGGTTAGATTGCGCTAGGTTAGTCTTTGGCAAGAGGTGTAATTATAATATGCCGTCGGATGTTCCGCCTGCTTCTACTAAGAAGCGCAAAGACAAATCTTTAAAGCCTAGGCAGGATGATTCGTCCGCTTCGGACGCCAGACCTTCAAGCTACAGCTGAACAGGTGGATCCGGCTGAAGTTTCTGTTGAGTCCCAGGGGAAACTTTGATTTTACAAGATGTGGCCTCTCAGGAGGCAGGTCAGGCTGAAGGGCCTCTCAGGTTACTATTCTCCCTTCTATGCCTAAGGTGGTTAGGCCTTCTGCTACTGTTTCTAAGGCTCCTTCTAAGGGCAGGTCTGTTTTGCCTTCCTCTGGTATCAGTTCTGGTTCTTCAGGGTCTGTGCCTAAAAAGCACATGCTTAAAATGGCAGAGGATTTGATTACTTTAATTAGAGGTTCTATGCCCCCTCCTGATAAGAGGCCCAGGATGGAGCCAGAGTTGGAAAGTTTGGAGCAGGCCTCAAATGATTCAGAGTCTTCTGCTGAAGACATTCAAGATTTCCCTCCTTATTCTGATTCTGATGCAGAGGATTCCACTCCTTCTGCTTCTCCTCCAGAGGATTTTTCATTTTCAGAAACTCTGCATTCCATGAGGGAGCATTTTACACCATAAATGAAAAGAAGTCACACCTGCTACCCTGTCAACAAATTATATTCCTGGCAGCAAGCTTGAATACAACTCCCCAGATGGCTTACCTCACCCCAGAGAAACAAATTAATTTGACAGACTACTTCAAACAAGTGGCCACAAAAACCCTGCTTTCTGCAAGACAAATACTGCAAGCCTTGGGGTTCATGGCCTCCTGCATTCTTCTAATTCCATATGCAAGGCTGCATATGAGGAAACTACAGTGGTAGCTAAAAAGCCTATGGTGTCAACATTCTCAAGACCTGGAAACAATGATTCCCATCATACCTTGCCTACGCCTAGAGTTCCTTTGGTGGGCAGAGGCCTGCCACCAAAACAAGGGACTACCTTTCACACCACCCCCTGCCACCCAAACCTAACAACAAACGTATCAGACTATGCATGGGGTCTCACCTGGCAGGAAAGTGCATTCAGGGCAAATGGAGCCCAAGTTAAATGCACCTGCATATCAATCAAAAAGAAATGTTAGCTGTACAGAATGCTCTGACAGCCTTTAAGGACCACATTCTTCCAGGGCAACTAATGGTAAAGACGGACACCACCACTTTTATGTGGTACATAAACAAGCAGAGGGCTACACATTCTTACCCCCTCTGCAGACTAGCCATGGCATTGTGGACACAGCCTTGAGCTACCAAGTGCACCTACAAGCTCAATTCCTGCCAGGAAAATTAAATACACTGGCAGACATACTAAGCAGAAACCTCATGGACCCACACGAGTGGAAACTGGAACCAAGGATTTTCAACATGTTGACAAGCAAATGGGGGAGCCCAGATATAGACTTGTTTGCCTCTCCCCAGAACTACCAATTGGACAAATTTTGCACAAGGACTCCCACAAACAAGCCTGGAAAGTAGATGCTCTGTCCTTCATTTGGAAAAAAACTATTAGTCTATGCCTTCCCTCCTCTGCCTCTACTCTCCAAAGTACTACTAAAAATCAAACAGGACAAGCCAAGGATGATTTTGATTGCTCCAGACTGGCCGCTCCAACACTGGTATCCCCTCCTGCGCAGTGTGTCATAGTTATTTCCATGGCACATGCCTCGGACTCCTTCCCTGCTGTCTCAGCAGGAGAACTAGATTCTCCACCCTCAGCTTCTAACACTGAACCTTGCAGCCTGGTTAATTACTTAATCTCTCCTTTACCATCCCTCAGCAAACCTGTGATGGATATCATTTTAGAGGCAAGGAGACCTAGTACTAGAAAATGTTATGCTGAAAAATGGAAAAGATTCTGTGGCTGGAACCAATCTCAAGGGAAGAGCACAGCAGCACCCAATTTACTCAGATTTTACAGTACTTAATTGAGATGCTTCACAAGGGCCTGTCTTTTTCCTCCACTAAAATCCACGCCTCAGCCATTTCAGCTCATTATAACACAGAACCGCCCCTCTTCTCTCCTCCACTGCTCAAGCAGTTCCTTAGAGGGGCCAAAAATTTGAGACCACCTAGGAGAGCTCCAACCCCAGCCTGGGACCTTAAATTTGTCTTGGAGAAACTCACTCTACCTCCTTTCGAGCCAGCTGCTACTGCAGACTTAACATTTCTTTCTTGGAAAACAGCTTTCCTTTTAGCAATCACTTCAACTAGAAGGGTATCTGAATTACAGGCCCTTATGGCAGTGGAGCCTTTCATCATCTTTCATGCGGACAGGGTGTCCATGAGAACCAATCCATCCTTCATGACCAAGGTGGTATCTCGTGTGGCTCTTAATCAGTCCATTCATTTGCCAACCTTCGTTCCCAATCCACAGAATAAAGGGGAACGGATGCTGCATTCCTTAGATGTGCACAGACAGCTTAGATTCTACTTGACAGGACTAAACCTCAGATGAAATCTGAACAACGGCATTTGCTGCAGGGGCAGAAGGGAAGGCTATTTCAAAGCAAATCATTTCTAAATGGATAAGCCATTGCATTAATTTCTGCTGTAAGCACCATGGAAAACCTATCCTCCAGGGGATCAGACCTCACTCCACCAGGGCTGCATCTACCTCTGCAGCCTTTCTCAGAGGCGTCCCTACCAGGAACATCCTAGAAGCTGCTATCTGGAGTTCTATACATACTTTCACCAAGCATTATCATTTGCCAATTTTCTCTAAATCCAGAGCTGGCTTTGCCACTAGTCTTGCAGGGCCTTATAGCTGGTCCTAATGCTATCTAATTTCCTACTCCCAACCATAGCTTTGGCAGTCTACCCAAATGTAATGACTGCAACAGTGAAACATGAAGAACATAGTACAGTTGTGTACACTTACCAGAAATGTAGATGTTCGAGTGTAATCACTGTTGCAGTCCTGGTTACCCTCCCTCCAGCCCCCTAACTTCTTTTGGCTATACCTCTACTTTCCTTTACTATGCTTAAAAGCCTTTTTGGTGTATTTGCTTTTTTGTTGGAGGTATATCTTTGTGCTTTTATATTTAGCTGCTTACCATTAGGGGGGCACCTGACATCTGGGCCAAGAAAAACTGATGTAATGGCATCGGCTGTATGTTTTATACCCCTGACGTATTGAAAGAAGGGACAACAACCGACGCAGAACCCAAGACTTTGTTAATTAGGCTGACAAGGGCTACCTGCAAGCAGATAACCCAAATTATATGACTGCAACAGTGAATAATACACTCGAACATCTACATTTATGTTAAGTGTACGTAACTGTACTTTTCTCTTCTTTATTTGTGGTACAGCCTTTTAGCGAAGAAGCTGAGTACTGCTATTTTAAGTGCCGTATCATGTCATTACCTGTAGACATTGTAACTTGTACAAAATATTATGTATTAAAAAAAAAAATTAAAATTAACATTGCGATGCCCCACCACTGGCCCAGTAATCAAGGAGTCTCAATCCTCACCACAGGCAACAGTGGGCGATGTACACACTGGGAGGATGACAAGTGTACACACACAGTAAAGTGCAATTTCTCTTAAGAGCATACAGAAACCACAGTCAGTCTCGGGCTGGTTTCTCCCTCTATCTCCAGATCCCCAGTAAGACTCCCCACTGGCACAGCTGTAGGGTTGAGATCTCCGCTGAGTGGCCAAGCGAAAACCTCCAGCACCCTGTCAGTCCAACCAGTGCTTCATGTCCCTGACCAAGTAGCTGACACACACACTCTTTGAGATTTGATTTCACACACACACACACACACACACACACACACACACACACACACACACACACACACCTGGGAAAGGCTGACACAGGTTTACTAGCTATTTTCCCTTTTGCCCAGACTATAAGGTAGTTATTACTGCCACCAGCCAACTCTTTATCAGCTACTTTAAGGCCCGTAACAAAGGGTGTCCAATCTTACTGTGTAGTGTTACTATTAATCCAAATGGTAGTTTGACCAAGAGCAAGGCTATTAGGAGTGGCCCGCCAGTGTTACCAAATAAATATTTATTTAATTATTTATTTATTTAACATTTGTTAACCGGGGAGGTCTGACTTGGAACAAAGCCAATTTTCAGCGGAGGCCCGGAGAGAAATGCCCCAGATGCATGTCCTTGTAACATGGGAGGAAACCAGAGTACCTGGAGGAAACCCACATGAACGCAGGGAGGGCATGCAGACTCCACACAGAAGGCCCCCCAGCCGAGAATCGAACCGGAGAACCTCTTGCTGTGAGGCAACAATGCTACTGCTGTACCACTGCGCCATCCAATGCAAATACTCTGAGCTTAAATATGTCTCTCAAATATCAGCCACAATGAAAGGTTTAAATACATTTAATAATAAAAAAACAAGAAAATACTCAGTAAACAATCACAGTTCAAAATCACAGGAAATATGTAAAAAAGCATTGCAGGACAGTCTCAAATAAATATAGAAACCATCTAAGCTATACTTTGCTATATTTCTGTCTAAATCTAAGAGAAATTACTGTACTCTAGTTAATTTGCTTACTTAACAAGGCAAGACAGATGTGGTGAGTGGGTCTTCCAGCTGATGCTGTCAGGTCAAAGACAAAATACAAAGTTCTCTGTCTCTCTCAGATAGTTCTTAAATTAACGCATCAAATATTACTTCTGGGTTAGCTTGCAGGATGACATCACTTCTTGTCACTTTAGTTCCCAAGCTAAACCCCCTTTGCTAGAAACTGCCAGCATTTAGCATTTGCCTGTGAAAATACATAGCCCTCAGATTTTTGCAGCTGCTGGAAGACATAAAATAATAAAACACAAGACAATGCAGAAGGCTCCCTAGTTTTAGACATCCTGTCTCTTTGGTGCATTGAAACCATCTTTTTATGGTGCAGTTATAAAATAATTTAATTTCAACTAGTTTTGTGAAGTTTTGCAAGTTAACCCTCTATGTTCCAGTTCCTACTGTTAAAATAGTTACAGTAGTGTATATACATTTCTGTTCTTTTCCAGTAGGGTACACTGTGGATACATCTTTAAGCTAAGTACTGTCCAACCCCTTTTCAATCACACTTCTGTACCAGCAGTTTGATGTAAAAGTAACCAACTCCAAATCCAGCTCCAGGCAAGTGACAAGTGGAGTACCTGAGGGTTCAGTCCTGGGGACCGCTCTTCTTTGGCATCTTCTTCTCTGAAGTACAGGCCAAGACTAAGGGACTTTGGCTAACAAAGTTCACAAATGACTGCAAACTGGGAGCCATTATTGAATCCCCAAATTATGTAGATATTCTACAAAAGGGCCTTACAGAAACAGATGCTCAGTGTCAAGAAGTGTATAGTTATCCCCTTTGGGAAAAAACATGTATCCATGAATTACCACATAGGTGGCAGTACACTAAACACCGAAAGTGTGATAAGAAACTTAGGAACACAGGTGGACAGTGGTCTTACCTGCGATAACCACATCGTCACAACAGTCAGAAAATCCTTCTGTGTGGCACACTTCATCACTAAGGGCTTTTCATTAAGAAAAAAGGAGTTAATTGTTCCACTGTACTCATCCCTCATTAGACCCATCATAGAGTACAACGTCTTGTTTGGTATGTACCTCACAAGACATCTGCAACAACTGGAAAGGCCGCAGAAACACCTCACTAAAAGAATCACAGGCCTAAAGCAGATGCCCTATGCTGACCGACTAAAAAAAACTCCAGCTCTACTCTGTTGCATATCATCTACTAAAAGGCGATTTCTGCTTAACATACAAGGCCGTGTCAAACCCAGAGCTGTTGGACATGCTACACTTAAAGAAATCCCAATCCATCAGAGCCACACACTCCATTGACCTAAACTTTGACATCACAATGAACAAAACATGCTGGAGGGATAGGTTCCTGACCCAGAGACTCCCCATACTCTGGAAACTGGATACTGGCTAAGGCTCTTGCTGCCCCTATAGTGCCTTTTTTAGGCAAGGTTCAAATAACAAATTCACCACCGTAACAGGAACAGGCAAGCAAAAACTGAGAGTAATGCTACTCAGTGCTAGAAGTCTAAATCTCAAAATGCACTCACTCGAGGCACTCCTTAAAATGGAGAACATCGATATCTGTGCAGTGACTGAGACCTGGTTCAAGGCTCCAGAGAGCACCCCTGCACTACCAGGCTATAACTCATACCACACTTTTCGGCCATGTAACCTGGACCGAAACACCAAAGGCGGAAGTGTGTCCATATTCATTAAGGATATCCACACCTCCAGGCTAGTTGCTCAGCATAATGCATCCAAGGTTATGCAAGTGCAACTAACTTTGGGCAAAACTGCAATCCAAATAGTAGCTTGCTACAGATCCCCCACCATGCCCCAGGATTCCCACTCCTCTTTTCATGATGTACTGGAAAATATTAGTGTTCAACCAAACACCCTAATAATGGGCGACTTCAGCTACCCCACCATTAACTGGGAAAACTACTCATGTACCAACTCCTTAGCTCAACGCTTTCTGGAATTCATAAACTCCAATGCCCTGGATCAACTTATCTACACCCCCACCAGGGGCAACAATATCCTAGACCTAGTCATTACCAGCATGAATGACCAGTGTTCCACACCTGAAGTCAACTCCTCGTTGGTCCGATCCGACCATAAGCTAATCACCCTTGATATCCACATCCCGCCCCCACCCCCCATTAAGGAAACCACTGTAAAAAATGTCTCCAAAGCCATCTTCATGCTTCTTAAGACAGAAGTGGTGAACTTCATGACACCCATGCAGATGGACAATACAGTTACAACTGCTGAATCCTACACAAATGCACTCTATAAACACTTATATATGTGCATGAATCGTGCTATCCCAAACGGAACCAAGATGCTATCCTCCAAAAAAAGGAAGCCAATCTGGTGGTCCTCTGCCATAAACAAACTGTACAACAGAAGGAAGAAACTGTTGCAAAAGGGAGTAAAATCTCATGAGTGGAGGAGCTCCCTGGTCAGCCTCCGTAAGAAGCTGAGATCCCTTATAAGATCCTCCAAAGCTAGCTACGAAAATAAAATCTCCACTAATTCTAAGGACAACCACAAAACATTCTGTAGCTATGTCAAGAATCTCGATGGCAACACCCAGATCTTCTCTGAGTTACAGCACAACGGCACGAAAATTACAGAACCAACTGATATTGCCAACATCCTGGCAGATAGGTTCAGTGCTTACTTTACCCCCCCACCCCCACCCCATAAAGGGCCCATATCTATACAGGAAGAATGCAGAGTCCCTGTAATCACAACTATGCAGGTAAAAGCTGCACTCTCTAAAGCCAAAAACACAGCATCCATGGGACTGGACAACATCCCAGGCTGCGTTTTACACGAACTTCAGAATGAACTGGCTCCCCACTTAAGCACCATGTTCAATAATAGCCTCACATCAGGCTTTGTGCCCACTAAATGGCGCACAGCAACAGTTATCCCACTCCACAAAGGGGGAGCCACCACTGATCCGGGGAACTATCGACCTATTAGCCTGACGAGCCTGGTCTGCAAGGCCATGAAACGTATCATCATGGAACTCATAAACAAAGACTTTGGTAACCTCCAAACTCTGGATCCCACCCAGTTCGGGTTTGTGAGAGGCAGATCATGCCTCCTAAACCTGATTGACTTCTTTGAGGCAGTCACCAAAGCCATAGATGAGGGTAAGGTGGTTCACACAGCCTACCTTGACCTTGCCAAGGCTTTCGACACCATACCCCATTCTGGAATTATAGCTAAACTCACTAAACTAGGTATAAATCCCTACGTCACAAGATGAGTTGCCAACTGGCTCACTGACAGAACCCACACTGTAAAAGGTGCAGACTCCAGATGTGACCTCAAAGCAGTGACAAGTGGAGTACCACAGGGTTCTGTGCTGGGACCTCTCCTGTTTGGTATCTACTTCTCTGAAGTACAGGCCAACACAGAAGGCCTCTGGCTAACGAAGTTCACAGATGACTGCAAACTAGGAACCATAGTCAAGTCCCCAAATGATGTGGATATCCTACAGAAGGACCTCGCTGAGACAGATGCCTGGTGTCAGAGCCATGGCCTCAAGCTCAATGCCAAAAAGTGCAGCGTCATCCCCTTTGGTAAAAACTCTGTACCCATGAACTACCACATAGGCAGCTATCTACGTAACACCGAATGTGTGATAAGAGACTTTGGGACCCAGGTGGACAGTAGTCTCTCCTTTGATAGTCACATCACCACAGTAGTCAGGAAGTCATTCTACGTGGCACACAGGGTTGCCAGACGTCTCTATTTGGGCGGGACTGTCCCGAGATCAGCAGCCTGATCCCGAGTCCTGCCGTGCTGGTTTAAATCCCGGCCAGCCTCCGCTTTGTTTGTTTTATTTTTTTGTTTTGTTTTGATTGGCCTGTATACCTGGCATACGGCCCAATCAAAAATTGCTAAACACGGAGCTTCTTGTGTTCCGCATTAAACACGAGAAGCTCCGTGTTTACCTGATTGGCCCATATGCCGGTATACAGGCCAATCAAAAATCGCTAAACACGGAGCTACTTGTGTTGAATGCGGAACTGCAATGCTTTAAACACGAGAAGCTCCGTGTTTAGTGGAGAGCTACTGTTCTTTAATGTGGAACTGTGTTCCGCATTAAAGACCTTTTTTTTTTGTTTTGTTTTCACTTGCCGTGAGAGACCTTCTGGGTTTTTTTTTAGTCCCTACCTGGGGGGCTGGAAATCTGGCAACCCTGGTGGCACACCTAATCATAAAAGGGTTCTCATCCAGGAAAAAATGAGGTCATTGTTCCCCTCTACTCGACACTCGTTAGACCCCTTATAGAGTACAATGCCCCTTTTGGAATGTACCTCACAAGACATCTGCAGCAGCTGGAAAGGCCACAGAAGTACCTCACAAAGAGGATTACTGACCTCAAACAAATGCCCTACACTAACCGCCTCAAAAAACTCCAGCTTTACTCTGTAGCATATCGCCTACTCCAAGGTGATCTCTGCCTGACATATAAAGCTATGTCAAACCCAGAGCTGTTGGACATGCTACACCTAAAGAAGTCTCAATCCCTCCGAGCTACACACTCTAGGGACCTAAACCTTGTCACCACAATAAACAGGATATGCTGGAGCGATAGATTCCTGTCTCAGAGACTTCCCATACTCTGGAACAGGTACACATCTAGGTCAAGCAAAGTTCATTAGCACTCTTCAAGAAAAATCTTGATGAGTGGATGGGAAATAGGAAATACACCCCGGGGATCACTTCTGTGTGTCTGCTCGACAGTGGCACAGGAAAATAACTTTCTTTGGTGGCGTAAGCCAGGGAACCTTGTTGGCTAGGCTTACGTAGGCCCTTGGGCTGATAGCCTAGTACCTACCTATGAATAGACTACCCATACATGTCAAGCAGAGCGCCTCCTTGGCCCTCTTCAAAAGCAACATTGACGACTGGATGGGAGATGGAAAATTTACCCCGGGGAATCACATCAGTTGCCCTGCTAGACAGGGGTCCAGGGAAGTAAATATTTTTGGAAGAAATAGCCAGAGAATTGCTATGGCTAGGCTTGTATAGGCCCCAAGGCCGATAGTCTAGTACCAGCCTATGAACATAACATACAGTTCTAATACATTTGTAACACAGGCATATGAATCATGTTGACATTCACAACTGACATATAATTATTTACAAAATTCCAGAGAGGTAGGCTGGCAATGTCTCCTTTTGTTACATTTCTATATAAATCATATTAATAATCACAAATAACATATAATTATTTACAAAACTCCAGGTAGCTGGGCTGGCAGTATCTCCTTTTGTCACAGACATGTCAAGGCAGTGGCTGTGGGTTGCCTTAGGGATAGTAACGTTATCAGTTTTTACTATTTTCTTTGTGTCCAGTAGTAAAACAGTCTGACATTAGCCCAGCACTGATAGACCTGTTTTTGGCATAGTCCTGATTGTTATTTTTTTTCCCTTAAGAAAATACTGAATAATGAATAAAAAATATAAATGCATTCCTTTTATCCTATTGTGTCTCTCTATTTTCATTTAATAAACTTCTGTCAAACAGTTTAATTCAGTTACTGTCTGCCACGTAGCACTTCCCTGTATGGGTGACACCTGTGGTTCACAGTACAGTTTTTCTTGTTGGTCATTATATCTAAAGTGTCCTGCTTTATTCCTTCCACTTAAGTCAAAAATGACTGTCTTTAAACTGTAGAAGATTACCCCTGCTCCCCCAATTTGAAAAGGATCTAATGGGAAAGCAGAATCTTGGACTGCTTTGGAAAAAAAGAAGTTTGTAAGGCAGCGGTGCTAGTCTTCACTGCTGCTGTCTGCTGTCAGGCATATCTAATAGAGTATCATGCTGAGTTCCTCTGTGAATCAAAGGCAAAAGCAGAAGAGGCATCTGACATTGCTGAGAGGGCAATGCTCTTCACAGGTTTGAAAGCATGATATTTAATGACTAGTAATGTTGTAGAAAGCAAAAAAAAAAAATGGAGGAGAAAGGAGAGATCATACAGGCAGTCAAGCAGCTATTTCATCCCCCTTTTCCATGCTTTTGACAGCAGACACCCATTCAGTTTCATTGGTTCAAGGTAAAGAGGCAGAAGGGAAAAGGGCTTATCTGATTATCATTTTCATTCATTCTTAAACTGAGTTTGGATCCCCTCAGATCTGAGTCTGTTGCTTCTTCCAGATCATAGGATTCTTGAACTCCCGAGCTCCTGCCTTTATCCATAATGGACCACCAACATAACACACCTCAGATCTCTTTCACTGTCATTGCGAACAGACATGTTTTACGAGCCCTCGAGCATTAGGAATTGTTTAATCGCTAGTTTGTCTTCTCAATGAGTTTAATTCCTTTTAGTTTCTTATACACTTAGTTGTTTCTCTGTACCGCCCGTGTACCCTTTTTATTATTGCATCCTTTTTTCTCTGCTGATGGCCTTTTCTAGTACTCCTTGAGTACCTCTCAGTATCATTGTTGGTAGTCTTCCTTTCCCCTTCTTGTACTTTTTATAGTACCCCTTAATACCATAGACCTTTCTTTCCTTTTGTGTTTAAAAAAAAAAAAAAATATATATATATATATATATATATATATATATATATACACACCTTCTTGGCTTTCATTGATTTGTTCTTGTTATTTTTCTAATGGGAATGGGCACAAGGTTCCAAACTCTGACATCCACACAGTGTGTGTACTGTTTAGGCCCAAAACACTTAAAGGTAGATTGTGATATTTGTGCAGGCTTTAATTCTCGAACTGTGTTTGGGTATTCGTCCTTCCAAACACTCTACTCCAGTTGCTAGGTCTCATACCCCTAAAAAACAAGACAAAAAGAGTGATTCTGTTAAAAAGGACAAAGATTCATGTAAAAGATCTCGTGATCGTCCTTCCACATCGGCTCCTTTATTGGAACCACCGGCAAACTTTTGAAAAACTCTGATCCAAAGCTAAGAATTGAAAGAGTCCCTCGCATCCATACTTCCTTTGCATTTGGAGCATATCCCTGCCAGGTTACCATCTCCGTTCTTTGAACAGTCACCCAGAAAGCATTCTAGGCCATCTCATACAGCTTTGTCTCTTCAGTTTTCTAGGAGCCTATAAGAAACGGATGTAGCTAGGATGATGAGGAAGTTCCTCAGGACGCAGATTCAAATGGGAGACCTTTCAGCTGCAACCCCATCTGGTCTTGAGAGCCTTCATAAAGCCTCACCACTTTTGATTTCTGCTCCTCCAGTCTGTCCTTCGGTTTTGGAGCCACCTGATCCAAAATCCTTGGGTCCATGTTCCTCAGATCCGAAGATGATTGTTTCTTTGACTGCAGTCATTTCTCTGAGTCGAACAGCACCAGGTAACTCTGAGTCAGAGGACTCTGAGCTGAAGTGCCGAAGTGTCAACAGCAAAGCTGTTGGGTCCCTTTGGAACCTTAGCGTTGGATAGCATGGGGTCTGACTCCATCCTTGGGTGGAGTGCCTTCAGGATGTCAGGAGTCGACAATCGGAGAGGGTCCATTGTTTAAACTCTTCATTTTCTGCTTCCCTTAGGCACTCCACTTATAAGGTAGTGGAGAGAGTCTTCTCTATACCTAGAAAACAGATGACCTTGTCCTCTTCAGATCAGATTTCATTTCATTCGGTTTTGCGTCCAGAGCCTCGATCGTACCTTATACTGGGATAGCCAGTCCGAGCTAGCCTCCAGGCCATCCATCAGAGTATCGTTTATCTCTACTGATACTTCCTGAAGCATCTCACTGAGGCGGTCCCTCGGAAGCAAACGTGCAAGAGGAGGCACTTAGACTCCCCACAAGAGTATGTCACTGAAGACACTGATTTTGTTGAGGGAGAACGATTCACTAGATAACCACCTGATGTCTCCTTTGGAGACATCTTGAAACTCCTTAAAAAGGTGGTTGGTCTCCCAATAACCTTTCACAAGAGGAGTTTGTCTTTCTGGTGGCTTTTGGGTCTGGCCCCTCTACCTCTCCTGGTTGACTCTACTCACAGATGAGCTTGTAGACCTGGTCTCTCTGCGGGTGTGGAAGAAACCGGACACTGTTGAGCTTATTCCCACTGGTCCAGGCAAAATCCTTGCACCTCCAAGAGATAGTCTACACTGGAGTAAAGGAGTGGCAGCCATTAGGGTGTGGAAGATG